>NC_049253.1:34052-173664 GCF_011100685.1 Canis lupus familiaris | reverse complement strand
ACCTGGACATGATGACTCTGGATCCCCTCTGGGCCTCAGCCTGACATGGTGACTCTGGTCCCATCTGGATGTCACCTAGACAGGTGAATCTGGTACCCATGTAGGCCTCAACTTGACCTGGTGACTCTGGTCTCAACTGGGCCTCACCGGGACCTAGTGTTTATGCTCCCCCCTGCGCCTCATCTGAGACCTGGCGACTATTTATTCCTGGGAATCATTGGGACAAGATACTCTATTCCCCACTAGGACTGCCCTGATCCTTGTAACTCTGGTCTGACTTTGGCTTCTTCTCTACCAGGTGACTCTGGCTCCACCTGGGTCTCACCTGTAAATGGTGACTCTGATGCAAAGCATGGCCTCACCTGACCTGGTGACTCTGGTTCCCATCGGGACCTCACCTGGTCCTCATGTCTCTGGTCTCACCTGGCCTCACCAGGACTTGGTGTCTCTCGTACCCACCGGGGTAGCATCAGGATATATTTACACTGTTCACTAACATGAACCAGCCGGACCTATTATCTCTGGTCTTCACCTCGCCACACCTGGACATGGTGACACTGCTTCCCACCTGGGCCTCACCTGGACGTGGTGACATTGTCTCCACCGGGACTCACCTGGACCTGCTTACTGTGTTCCACACCTGGGCCTCAAGTACATCTCTTGACCATAGTCCCCAAGCCCGCCTAACATGGACCTGTTGCCTCTGATTCCCACCGGGGCCTCAGTGTACCTGGTAACTCTGGTCCTCCCTGGGCCTCATCTGCACCTAGAGACTCTGGTCCCCACCTGGACTTACCTGGATCTGGTGACTCTGGTCCCCACCTGGAACTCACCTCGATCTGGTGACTCTGGTCCTCAGTTTGGCCTCACCTGCACCTGGTGTCTCTCGTCCCCACTTTGACCTAACTCAGAACTGCTGAATCTTGCCCCACCTAGGCCGCACCCAGACCTGGTGACTCTTTCCCCAGCTATGCCTCAATTCGACTGATGAATCTACTTCCTCACGGGGCCTCACATGGACCTGGGACTCAGCTGGATAGAGTGGCTCTGGTTCCCAAAAGGCGCTCACCTGATACTGGTGACTCTGGTCTTATTCTATGCCTCACCAGGACCTAGTGATTCTGTTCCCCATCTGGGCCTTCATGGCCCTAGTGACTCTGGTCCTCACCCAGGCATCATTGGGACCTGGATACTCTATTCCACACCTGGCCTCACTTTGACCAGGGACCTCTGGTCCCATTCTGGGCCTCAAACTAAACTGGTTACTCTGCTTCCCCCTCTAGGCCTCACCCTTGCCTGGTGACTGGGTCACCCTTGGGCTTCACTTGGGCCTGGTGAATCTGGTCCTAAGTTGGTCAGCACCTGGATCTGGTGACTGGGCGCAACCTGGGCCTCACCTGGATTTGGTGAATCCTGTTGCCATCTGCGCCTCACCTGGACTTTCTGATTGTGGTCCCACCTGGACCTCACCTGGATCTGGTGGCTTCCCATATGGGGCTCTCCTGGACCTGGTTCCTGTGGTCTCCATCTGGCCTCACATGGAACACAATGACTCTGATCCATATTTGGGCCTCTCCGGACCTGTTAACTCTGGTCCTTACCTGGGCATCATTGGGTCCTGGATACTCCCTTATATACCTGGGCCTCACCTGGACCTGGTGACTGTGGTCTCACCTGGGCCACACCAGGACGAGGTGACTGATTCCCACAGGGACCTCACCTGGCCCTGTTGACCATGGTCCTCAACTGGCAAAATTGGGACCCGGTGACTGTGTTCCACCCCTGGACCTCACCTGGACCAGGTGACTCTGGTCCCCCTCTGGGTCTCACCGTGCCCTAGTGACTGTGAACCCCACTTTGGCCTAACTTGGACCTGCTGACCCTGGTTGCCACCTGCGCCTGACCTCGAACTGTTGACTCTGGTTCATTCAAGGGCTTCCCCTGTACTGGTCATCCTGGTCACCCCTGGGACTCACCTGGACGTGGGGACTCTTGTCACCACCGGGGACTCACCTGGACCTGGTTACTGTGTTCCACACCTGGGCCTCAAGGAGACCTGTTGACCA
This sequence comes from Canis lupus familiaris, assembly GCF_011100685.1. Classification (NCBI taxonomy): domain Eukaryota; kingdom Metazoa; phylum Chordata; class Mammalia; order Carnivora; family Canidae; genus Canis; species Canis lupus. Next base: position 171,598 of record NC_049253.1, on the reverse strand, counting down.
TGGTACTTAAGCCGGCCTCATATGGACCTGTTGCCTCTGATTCCCACCGGGGCATCACATGTACCTGGTAACATGGTCCTCATTTGGGCCTCATCTGGACCTAGTGACTCTGGTCCCCACCTTGGCTTCACCTGGATCTGGTGACTCTCTGGTCCCAAATTGGACCTCTCCTGGGCTTGGTGTCTCTCTTGCCCACTTTTTTTTTAATTTTATTTATTATGATAGTCACAGAGAGAGAGAGAGGGAGAGACACAGGCAGAGGGAGAAGCAGGCTCCATGCACCGGTAGCCTGATGTGGGATTCGATCCCAGGTCTCCAGGATCGCGCCCTGGGCCAAAGGCAGGCGCCAAACCACTGCGCCACCTAGGGAACCCTCTCTTGCCCACTTTGATCTAACTCAGAATTGCTGAATCTTGCCCCACCTATTACGCACCCAGACCTGGTGACTCTTGTCCCTAGCTATTCCTCAATTCGACCTGATGAATCTGGTCCTCACATGGACCTCACATGAACCTGGGACTCAGCTGGAAAGAGTGGCTCTGGTTCCCACAAGGGGCTCACCTGATACTGCTGACTCTGGTCTTATTCTATGCCTCACCAGGACCTAGTGATTCTGTTCCCCATCTGGCCTGCATGGCCTTAGTGAATATGGTCTTCACTCAGGCATCATTGGACCTGGATACTCTACCACACCGGGCCTCACTTGACCAGGGACCGCTAGTCCCTTTCTGGGCCTCAAACTAAACTGGTTACTCTGGTTCCCCCTCTGAACCTCACCCTTACCTGCTGACTCTGGTCACCCCTTGGGCTTCACCTGGCCTGGTGAATCTGATCCTTAGCAGGTCCGCACCTGGATGGTGACTGGTCGCCACCTGGGCCTCACCTGGACTTGGTGAATCCTGTTGCCACCTGCGCCTCACCTGGTCCTTGTAACTGTGGTCCAACCTGGACCTCACCTGGATCTGGTTGCTCTGGTTCCCATATGGGGCTCCCCTGGAACTGGTTCCTGTGGTCTCCATCTGGCCTCACCTGGATCACAATGACTCTGATCCATATTTGTGCCTCTCCTGGACCTGTTGACTCTGGTCCTTACCTGGGGATCATTGGGACCTGGATACTCTTATATACTTGGGCCTCACCTGGACCTGGTGACTGTGGTCCCACCTGGGCCTACCTGGACGAGGTGACTGGTTCCCACAGGGACATCACCTGGACCTTGTGACTCAGGTCCTCATATGGGCATATTGGGACCTGGTTTCTCAGTTCCACATCGGGCCTCACCTGGACGAGTGACTCTCGTACCCCTCTGGGCCTCACCCTGACGTGGTGACTCTTGTCCCCACCTGGATATCACCAGAACCGGATGACTCTGGTCCCCTCTGGGACTCACCCGGCGCTGGGTACACTGGTCCTCAACTGGACCTCAACAGGACATGGTGAATCTACTCTTCACTTAGGCCTCGTCTGGACCTTGTGAATCTTTTCCCACCTGACATCAATGGGACATGGTTACTCTGTTCCCCAACTGGGACTCACCTGGATATGATAACTTTGCTCCACACTTTGGCCTCAACTGGTCCTGATGACTCTGGTCCCCCACCTAGGCCTCAATCAGCACCTGGTGACTGTGGTCCCCACATGGTTCTCACTTACCTGGTGACTCTCGTTCCCACATAAACCACACCTGGACCTGGTGACTGTGGAATCCTTGTGGACTCACATTTACCTGGTGACTCCGGTCCCCACTGGGCTTCACCTGGATCTGGTGACTCTGGCCTGCAGGTTGGTCTCACATGGACCTGGTGATTGGGGTTGCCACCTGGCCTCACCCATACCTGGTGCCTCAGGTCCCCACGTGGCCTCTTGGACCTAGTAAATCTGGTCCTTACCTGTCCTCTACCAGACCCGGGGACTCTGGTCACCACCTGGGCCTCACCTGGACCTGGTGAATCTGGTCCCCTTCTGGGCCTCCCCCAGGCCTGGTGACTTTGTTCCCCACCTGGACCTGATTGCTGTGGACTCTTTCTTGGCCTCACCTGGAACTGGTGACTCTTATCCTATCTGCGCGTCACCAGACCTGGGACTCTGGTCCTCACCTGGGCATCATTGGTACTGGTGACTCTGTTCCACACCTGAGCCTCACCTGGACCTGATGACTCTGGAAGCTCTCTGGGCCTACACTGACCTGGTGACACTGGTCCCCATCTGGATATCACCTGGAACAGGTGATTCTGGTACCCCTCTAGGACTCAACCAGATCTGGTGACTCTGGTCCTCAACTGGGCCTCACCTGGACCTAGTGAATATGCTCCATCTGGGCCTCATTTGGACTGGTGATTCTGGTCACTCCCTGGGCATCATCGGGACATGGTTCCACTGCATGGCCTGCAAGTTGGCCTCACCTGGACCTGGTACTCAGGTCCCTACCTGGGCATCATCGGGACACTTCCTCTGCATTGCCTGCAGGGTGGCCTCACCTGGACCTGGTGAGTGGGGTTGCCACTTGGGTCTCATCCATACCTGGTGACACAGGTGCCCATTGGCCTCATTTGGACCTGGTGAATCTGGTCCTTACCTGGTCCTCACCGGGAACTGCTAACTCTGGTCACACCTGGGAATCACCTGGGCCTGGTGAATCTGGTCCCATCTGGGCCTGACCCAGTCCTGGTGACTTTGTTCCCCACCTGGACCTGATTGCTGTGGACTCCTTCTTGGCCTCACCTGGAAGTGGTGACTCTGATCGTAGCTGGGTCTCACCCAGATCTGGTAACTCTATCCTCACCTGTGGACCATTATGACTGGATAATCTGTTCCACACCTGAGCCTCACCTGGACATGATGACTCTGGATCCACTTGGGCCTTCCTTGACATGGTGACTCTGGTCCCCCTGGATATCACCAGAACCGGGTGACTCTGGTCCCCCTCTGGGACTAACCCAGAGCTGGGGACACTGGTCCTCCACAGGATCTCAACAGTACCTGTTGAATCTACTCCTCACTTAGGTCTCGTCTGAACCTTGTGACTCTTTTCCCACCTGGCATCAACGGGACATGGTTACTCTGTTCCCCACCTGGGCCTCACCTAGACATGATAACTTTGCTCCACACTTTGGCCTCAACTGGTCCTGATGACTCTGGTCCCCCACCTAGGCCTCAATCTGGACCCGGTGACTGTGGTCCCCACCTGGATCTCACCTGGACCTGGTGATTCTGGTTCCCACATGAACCACACCTGAACCTGTTGACTGTGGTCTTCTTGTAGACTCACATTAACCTTGTGACTCCGGTCCCCACTAGGGCCTCAAGTGGATCTGGTGACTCTGTCCTGCAGGTTGGCCTAACTGGAACTGGTGAGTGGGGTTGCCACCTGGGCCTCACCCATACCTGGTGACTCAGGTCCTCACATGGGCCTCACTTGGACTTGGTGAATCTGGTCCTTAATTGGTCTCTGCCAGACCCGGGACTCTGGTCACCACCTGGACCTCACTGGACCTGGTGAATCTGGTCGCTATCTGGGCCTCACCTAGTCTGGTGACTTTGTTCCCCACCTGGACCTGATTGCTGTGGAACCTTTCTTGGCCTCACCTGGAACTGGTGACTCTGATCCTATCTGCGCATCACCCAGACCTGGTGACTTGGTCCTCACGGGCATCATTGGTACCTGGTGACTCTGTTCCACACCTGAACCTCACCTGGACATGATGACTCTGTAACCTCTCTGGGCCTCACCCTGACCTGGTGACTCTGGTCCCCATCTGGATGTCACCTGGACCAGGGAATTCTGGTACCCCTCTAGGCCTCAACCAGATCTGGTTACTTTGGTCCTCAACTCGGACTCACCTGGACCTAGTGAATATGCTCCATCTGGGCCTCATTTGGACTGGTGACTCTGGTCCCTACCTGGGCATCATCGGGACATGGTTCCACTGCATTGCATGCAGGTTGGCCTCACCTGGACCTCGTAACTCTGGTCCTACATGGCCGTTATCGGGACACGGTTCCTCTGCATGGCCTTCAGGTTGGCCTCCCTGGACATGGTGAGTGAGGTTGCAACCTGGGTCTCCCCATACCTGGTGACACAGGTCCCACGTGGCGTCACTTGGACCTGGTGAATCTGGTCCTTACCTTGTCCTCACCATAACTGGTAACCCTTGTCACCATATGGGAATCACCTGGACCTGGTGTATCTGGTCCCCATATGGGCCTCACCCAGTCCTGGTGACTTTGTTCCCCACCTGGACCCGATTCTGTGGACAATTCTTGGCCTCACCTGGAACTGGTGACTCTGAGCCTATCTGAGCGTCACCCAGACCTGGTGATTATGGTCCTCACTGGGCACATTGTACCTGGACTGATCCACACCTGAGCCTCACCTGGACATGATGACAGTGGAACCTCTCTGGGCCTCACACTAACCTGGTTACTGTGGTCCCCATCTGGATGTCACCTAGACCAGGTGAATCTGGTACGCCTCTAGGCCTCAAACTAGACCTGGTGACTCTGGTCCTCAATGGGCCTCACGGGACCTAGTGGACAAGCTCCCCACCTGCGCCTCATCTCGACCTGGTGACTCTGGTTCTACCTGGCAAATTCGGGATATCGTTACTATATCCCCACTGGGACTGACTGATCCTGGTAACTCTGGTCCTGACTTGGCCTCTTTGTTCCAGGTGACTCTGGCTCCACTGGGCCTCACCTGGAACTGGTGACTCTGATCCTAAGCATGGCCTCACCTGACCTGGTCTCTATGGTTCCCATCGGGACCTCATGTCTCTGGTCCCACCTGGGCCTCACCAGGGCCTGGTGTCTCTGGTACCCACCTGGGTAGCATCAGGATATGGTTACACTGTTCACAACAGTGACACGCCGGACCTATTAGCTCTGGTCTTCACTGGGCCACAGCTGGACGTGGTGTCTCTTGTCACCACCGGGCACTCACTGGACCTGCTTACTGTGTTCCAACCTGGGCCTCAAAGTAGACCTGTTGCCCATGGTCCCCAAGCCGGCCTCACATGGACCTGTTGCCTCTGATCTCCACGGGGTCTCATGTGTACCTGGTATCTCTGGTCCTCACCTGGCCTCATCTGGACCTAGTGACTCTGGTCCCCACCTGGGCTTCACCTCGATCTGGTGACTCTGGTCCCTCCTGGACTTCACCTGGATCTGGTGACTCTGGTCCCCACCTGGACCTCTCCTGGACTGGTGACTTCTTTTCCAACATGGACCTCACAGGATCTGGTGACTCTGGTCCTCAGTTGGCCTCACCTGAACCTGGTGTCTCTCGTCCCCACTTTGACCTAACTCAGAACTGCTGAATCTTGCCCCACATAAATACGCACCGAGAACTGGTGACTCTTGTCCCCAGCTATGCCTCAATTCGACCTGATGAATCTACTCCTCACGTGGGCCTCACATGGACCTGGGACTCAGTGGATAGAGTGGCTATGGTACCAGAAGGGGTCACCTGATACTGCTGACTGTGGTCTTATTCTATGCCTCACCAGACCTAGTGATTCTGTACCCATCTGGGCCTGCATGGCCTAGTGAGTATGGTCCTCACCCAAGCATCATTGGGAACTGGATACTCTATTCCACAACTGGCCCTCACTTCATAGGGACCTCTGGTCCCATTCTGGGCCGCAAAGTAAGCTGGTTACTCTGGTTCCCCCTGGGCCTCACCCTTACCTGGTGACTCTGGTCACCCTTGGGCTTCACTTGGGTTTGGTGTCGGTCCTTAGCTGGTCCGCTCCTGGATCTGGTGACTGGTCGCCACCAGGGCCTCACCTGGACTAGGTGATCCTGTTGTCACTGCGCCTGACCTGGACCTTGTGATTGTGGTCCCAGCTGGACTCACCTGGATCTGGTGGCTGGTTCCCATATGGGGCTCTCCTGGACCTGGTTCCTGTGGTCCCTCTGGCCTCACTTGGAACACAGTGACTCTGATCCATATTTGCGCCTCTCCTGGACCTGTTGATCTGGTCCTTACCTGGGCATCATTGGGACCTGGATACTCTCTTATATACCTGGGCCTCACCTGGACCTGGTGACTGTGGTCCCACCTGGGCCTCACCTGGACGAGGTGACTCTTTCCCACAGGGACCTCACCTGGACCTGGTGACTCAGGTCCTCATATGGGCATCATGGGACCTGGTTTCTCAGTTCCACATCGGGGCCTCACCTGGACCTAGTGATTCTCCTCCCCTCTGGGCCTCACCCTGACCTGTTGACTCTGGTCCCCACCTGGATATCACCAGATCCGGGTGACTCTGGTCCCCCTCTGGGACTCACCCGGAGCTGGGGACACTGGTCCTCAACTGGGCCTCAACAGGACCTGGTGAATCTACTCCTCAATTAGGCCTCATCTGGACCTTGTGACTCTTTCTCACCTGGCATCAATGGGACATGGTTACTCTTTCCCCACCTGGGCCTCACCTGGACATGATAACTTGGCTCCACACTTTGGCCTCAACTGGTCTGATGACTCTGGTCCCCACACCTAGGCCTCAATCTGGACCTGGTGACTGGTCCCCACCTGTATCTCACCTGGACCTGGTGACTCTCGTTCCCACAGGAAACACACCTGGACCTGGTGACTGTGGGGTTCTTGGAACTCACATTTACCTGGTGACTCCAGTCTCCACTAGGGCCTACCTGGATCTGGTGACTCTGGCCTGCAGGTTGGCCTCACCTGGACCTGGTAGGGGTTGCCACCTGGGCCTCAATCATACCTGGTGACTCAGGTCCCCACGTGGGCTCTTGGACCTGGTGAATCTGGTCCTTACTGGTCCTCTCCCAGACGGGGACTCTGGTCACCACCGGGGCCTCACCTGGACTGGTGAATCTGGTCCCCTTCGGCCTAACCCAGTCTGGTGACTTGTTCCCCACCTGGACCTGATTGTGTGGACTCTTCTGACCTCATTGGAACTGTGACTCTGATCCTAAGGGCCTCAACCAGATCTGGTAACTCTGGTCCTCACCTGTGGACATATGACCTGGATACTCTCTTCCACACCGGAGCCTCACCTGCACATGATGACTCTGGAACTAACATCTCTGGGCCCTACCCTGACCTGGTGACTCTGTGCCCCATCTGGATGTCACCGCACCAGGTGATTCTTGGTACCCCTCTAGGACTCAACCAGATCTCGTGACTCTGGTCCTCAACTGGGCCCTCACCTGGACCTAGTGAATATGCTCCATCTGGGCCCATTTGGAACTTGTGACTCTGGTCCCTACCTGGGCAATCATCGGGGACATGGTTCCACTGCATGGCCTGCAGGTTGGCCTCAGCTGGACATGGTATCTCTCGTCCCTACCTGGCATCATCGGGACATGGTTTCCTCTGCATGGCCTTCAGGTTGGCCTCACCTGGACCTGGTGAGTGGGGTTGCCACCTGGTCCTCACCCATACCTGGTGACACAGGTCCCCACGTGTGCCTCACTTGCACCTGGTGAATCTGGTCCTTACCTGGTCCTCACCCGGAACTGGTAACCTGGTCACCACCTGGGAATCACCTGGGCCTGGTGAATCTTCCCCATCTGGGCCTCACACACTCCTGGTAACTTTGTTCCCCACGTGGACCTGATTGCTGTGGACTCCTTCTTGTCGTCACCTGGACCTGGTGATTCTGATGCTAACTGGGCCTCACCCAGATCTGGTGACTCTGGTCCTCACCTGTGGATCATTATGACCTGGATATTCTGTTCCACGCCTGAGCATCACCTGGACACGATGACTCTGGATCCCCTCTGGGCCTCACCCTGACATGGTGACTCTGGTCCCCATCTGGATGTCACCAGACCAGGTGAATCTGGTACCCGTCTAGGCCTCAACTAGACCTGGTGACTCTGGTCCTCAACTGGGCCTCACCGGGACCTAGTGTATATGCTCCCCACCTGCGCCTCATCTGGACATGTTGACTCTGGTTCTACGTGGGCATCATCGGCACATGGTTACTCTATTCCCCACTGGGACTGACCTGATCCTGGTAACACTGGTCCTGACTTTGGCTTTTTCTGTACCAGGTTACTCTGGCTCCACCTGGGCCTCACCTGTAACTGGTGACTCTGATCCTAAGCATGGCCTCACCTGACCTGGTGACTATGGTTCCCATCGGGACCTCACCTGGGCCTCATGTCTCTGGTCCCAACTGGGCCTCAACAGGACCTGGTGTCTCGGTACCCACCTCGGTAGCATCAGGATATGGTTACACTGTTCAATAACAGTGACTCAGCTGGACCTATTTACTCTGGCCTTCACCTGGGCCACACCTGGACATGGTGACACTGGTTCCCACCTGGGTCTCACCTGGACATTGTGAGTCAGATCCCCACCTGGTCCTCACCTATAACTGGTGATTCTCGTTCCCACATGGACAACATATGGACCTGGTGGCTGCAGTGTTTCAAGCTTCTCATGTACCTCGTGACTCTGGTCCGCACCAGGGCCCTCACCGGGACCTGGTGAGTGTGGTTGCCACCTGCACCTCACCAGGACCTGGTGATTCTGGTCTGCACCTCAGACTACCCTGGATCTGGTGACTGTGGTCCCCACCTGCACTTCACCTGGATTTTGGGGACTCCGGTCCCCATCTGGGCCTCACCTGGCCTGTTGACAATGGTCCTCAACTGGGCAAAATTGGGACCCGGTGACAGTGTTCCACAACTGCAACTCACCTGGACCACTTGACTCAAGTCCCCCTCTGGGTCTCACTGTGCCCTAATGACTGTGAACCCGGCTCGGCCTGACTTGGACCTGCTGACCCTGGTTGCCACCTGCGCCTGACCTCGAACTGTTGACTCTGGTTCTTTCAAGGGCCTCCCCTGTACCTAGTGATCATGGTCCCCAACTGGGCCTGAACTGGACGTGGTGACTCTTGTCACCACCGGGGACTCACCTGGACCTGCTTACTGTGTTCCACACCTGGGCCTCAAGTAGACCTGTTGCCCATGGTCCCCAAGCCGGCCTCACATGGACCTTTTGGCTCTGATCCCCGCCGGGGCCTCACGTGTATCTGGTAACTCTGATCCTCACCTGGGCCTCATCTGGACCTAGTGACTCTGGTCCCCACCTGGGCGTCACCTGGATCTGGTGACTCTGGTCCCCACCTGGAATTCACCTGGATCTGGTGACTCTGGTCCCCACCTGGACCTCTCCTGGACCTGCTGACTCTCCTTCCAACCTGGACCTCACCTGGATCTGGTGCCTCTGGTCCTCAGTTTGGCCTCACCTGGACCTGGTGTCTCTCGTCCCAAAATTGACCTAACTCAGAACTGCTGAATCTTGCCCCACCTACGCCGCACCCAGACCTGGTGACTCTTGTCCCCAGCTATGCCTCAATTCGACCTGATGAATCTGGTCCTCACGTGGGCCTCACATGGACCTGGGAATCAGCTGGATAGAGTGGCTCTGGTTCCCACAAGGGGCTCACCTGATACTGCTGACTGTGGTCTTATTCTATGCCTCACCAGGACCTAGTGATTCTGTTCCCCATCTGGGCCTGCAAGACCCTAGTGACTCTGGTCCTCACCCAGGCATCTTTGGGACCTGGATACTCTATTCCACACCTGGGCCTCACTTTGACCAGGGACCTCTGGTCCCATTCTGGGCCTCAAACTAAACTGGTTGCTCTGGTTCCCCTCTGGGCCTCACGCTTACCTGGTGATCTTGTCACCCCTTGGGCTTCACTTGGGCCGGGTGAATCTGGTCCATAGCTAGTCCGCACCTGGATCTGGTGACTGGTCGCCACCTGGGCCTCACCTGGACTTGGTGAATCCTGTTGCCACCTGCGCCTCACCTGGACCTTGTGACTGTGGTCCCTCCTGGAACTCACCTGGATCTGGTGGCTCTGGTTCCCATATGGGGCTCTCCTGGACCTGGTTCCTGTGGTCTCCATCTGGCCTCACCTGGAACACAATGACTGTGATCCATATTTGGGCCTCTCCTTGACCTGTTGACTCTCGTCCTTACCTGGGCATCATTGGGACCTGGATACTCTCTTTTATACCTGGGCCTCACCTGGACCTGGTGACTGTGGTCCCACATGGGCCTCACTTGGACGAGGTGACTCGTTCCCACAGGGACCTACCTCGACCTGGTGACTCAGGTCCTCATATGGGCATCATGGGACCGGGTTTCTCAGTTCCACATTGGGGCCTCACCTGGACCTAGTGATTCTCGTCCCCGTCTGGGCCTCACCCTGACTGGTGACTCTGGTCCCCACCTGGATATCACCAGAACCGTGTGACACACCCGGAGCTGGGGACACTGGTCCTCAGCTGGACCTCAACAGGACCTGGTGAATCTACTCCTCACTTAGGCCTCATCTGGACCTTGTGACTCTTTTCCCACCTGGCATCAATGGGACATGGTTACTCTGTTCCCCACCTGCGTCTCACCTGGACATGATAAATTTGCTCCACACTTTGGTCTCAACTGGTCCAGATGACTCTGGTCACCCCACCTAGGCCTCAATCTGGACCTGGTGACTGTCGTCCCCAACTGGGTCTCACCTGGACCTGGTGACTCTCGTTCCCACATGAACCACACCTGGACTTGGTGACTGTGGTGTTCTTGTAGACTCACATTTACCTGGTGTCTCCGGTCCCCACTAGGGCCTCACCTGGATCTGGTGACTCTGGCCTGCAAGTTGGCCTCACCTGGACCTGGTGAGTGGGGTTGCCACCTGGGCCTCACACATATCTGATGACCCACGTCCCCACGTGGGCCTCTTGGACCTGGTGAATCTTGTCCTTACCTGGTACTCTTCCAGATCCAGGGACTCTGGTCACCACCTTGGCCTCCCTTGGGCCTGGTGAATCTGGTCCCATCTGGGCCTCACCCAGTCCTGGTGACTTTGTTCCCCGCTTGGAACTGATTGCTGTGGACTCTTTTTGCCTCACCTGGAACTGGTGACTCTGATCCTATCTGCGCGTCACCCAGATCTGGTGACTCTGGAACTCACCTGGGCATCATTGTTACCTGATTACTCTGTTCCACACCTGAGCCTCTTCTGGACATGATGACTCTGGAACCTCTCTGGGCCTCACCCTGACCTGGTGACTCTGGTCCCCATCTTGATGACACCTGGACCAGATGATTCTGGTACCCCTCTAGGCCTCAACCAGATCTGGTGACTCTGGTCCTCAAATGGGCCTCACTTGGACCTAGTGAATATACACGATCTGGGCCTCATATGGACCTGGTGACTCTGGTCCCTACCTGGGCTTCATCGGGACACGGTTCCTCTGCATGGCCTGCAGGTTGGCCTCACCTGGACGTGGTAACTCTGATCCCTACTTGGGCTTCATCGGGACACGGTTCCTCTGCATGGCCTGCAGGTTGGCCTCACCTGGACCTGGTGATTGGGGTTGCCACCAGGGCCTCACCCATATCTGGTGACACAGGTCCCCCCGTGGGCCTCACTTGGACCGGGTGAATCTGGTCCTTACCTGGTCCTCACCCAGAACTGGTAACTCTGGTCACCACCTGAGAATCACCTGGACCGGGTGAATCTGGTCCCCATCAGGGCCTCACCCAGTCCTGGTGACTTAGTTACCCACCTGGACCTGATTGCTGTGGACTCCTTCTTGGCCTCACATGGACCTGGTGACTCTGATCCTATCTGCGGGTCACCCAGACCTGGTGACTCTGGTCCTCACCTGGGCATCATTGGTACCTGGTGACTCTGTTCTACACCTGAGCCTCACCTGAACATGATGACTCTGGAACCTCTCTGGGCCTCACCCTTCCCTGGTGACTCTGGTCCCCATCTGGATGTCACCTGGACCAGGTGATTCTGGTACCCCTCTAGGCCTCAACCACATCTGGTGACTCAGGTCCTCAACTGGGCCTCACCTGGACCTAGTGAATATGCTCCATGTGGGCCTCATTTGGACCTGGTGACTCTGGTCACTCACTGAGCATCATCGGGAAATGGTTCCACTGCATGGCCTGCTGGTTGGCCTCACCTGGACCTGGTAACTCTGGTCCCTACTGGGCATCATCGGGACATGGTTCCTCTGCATGGCCTGCAGATTCGCCTCATCTTGACCTGGTGAGTGGGGTTCCCACGTGGGTCTTACCCATGCCTGGTGACACAGGTCCCCACGTGGGCCTCACTTGAACCTGGTGAATGTGGTCCTTACCTAGTCCTCACCCGGAACTGGTAAATCTGGTCACCACCTGGGCATCACCTAGTCCTGGTGACTTTGTTCCCCACCTGGACCTGATTGCTGTGGACACCTTCTTGGCCTCACCTGGAAGTGGTAATTCTGATCCTAACTGGGCCTCTTCCAGATCTGGTGACTCTGGTCCTCACCTGTGGACCATTATGACCTGGATACTCTGTTCCACACCTGAGCCTCACCTGGACATGCTGACTCTGGATCCCCTCTGGGCCTCACCCTGACATGGTTACTCTGGTCCCCATCTGGATGTCACCTAACCAGGTGAATCTGGTACCCCTCTAGGCCTCAACCAAACCTGGTGACTCTAGTCCTCAACTGGGTCTGCCCGGGACCTAGTGAATATGCTCCCCAACTGCGCCTCATCTGGACATGATGACTCTGGTTCTACGTGGGCATCATCGGGACATGGTTACTCTATTCCCCACTGGGAGTGACCTGATCCTTGTAACACTGGTCTGACTTTGGCATTTTCTGTACCAGGTGACTCTGGCTCCACCTGGGCCACACCTGTAACTGGTGACTCTTATCCTAAGCATGGCCTCACCTGACTTGGTGACTCTGGTCCCCATTAGGATGTAACCTGGACCAGGTGATTCTGGTACCCCTCTAGGCCTCAACCAGTTCTGGTGACTCTGGTCCTCAATTGGCTTCACCTGGACCTAGTGAATATGCTCCATCTGGGCCTCATTTGGACCTGGTGACTGTCGTCCCTACCTGGGCATCATCGGGACATGGTTCCGCACATGGCCTGCAGGTTGGCCTCACCTGGACCTGGTGAGTGGGATTGCCACCTGTGGCTAACCCATACCTGGTGACTCAAGTCCCCACGTGGGCCTCTTGGACCTGGTGAATCTGGTCCTTACCTCTTCTTCTCCCAACCTGGGGACTCTGGTCATCACCTGGGCCTCACTGGGACAAGGTGAACTGGTCCCCATATGGGCCTCACCCAGTCCTGGTTACTTTGTTCCCCACCTGGAACTGATTGGTGTGGACTCTTTCTTTGCCTCACCTGGAACTGGTGACTCTGATCCTATCTGCGCGTCACCCAGATCTGGTGACTCTGGTCCTCATCTGGGCATCATTGGTACCTGGTGACTCAGTTCCACCCCTGAAACTCACCTGGACATGATGACTCTGGAACCTCTCTGGGCCTCACCCTGTCCTGGTGACTCTGGTCCCCATCTGGATGTCACCTGGACCAGGTGATTCTGGTACCCCTCTGAGCCTCAACCAGATCTGGTGACTCTGGTCCTCTACTGGGCCTCACATGGACCTAGTGAATATGCTCCATCTGGGCCTCATTTGGACCTAGTGACTCTGGTCCCTACCTGGGCATCATCGGGACATGGTTCCACTGCATGGCCTGCAGGTTGGCATCACCTGGACCTGGTAACTCAGGTTCCTACATGTACATCATCGGGACACGGTTCCTCTGCATGGCGCGAAGGATGGCCTCTCCTGGACCTGGTGAGTTTGGTTGCAACCTGTGCCTCACCCGTACCTGGGGACACAGGTCCCCGCTTGGGCCTCTTGGACCTGGTGAATCTGGTCCTTACCTGGTCGTCTCCCAGCCCCAGGGTCTCTGGTCACCACCTGGGAATCACCTGGACCTGGTGAATCTGGTCCTGACCAGGGCCTCACCCAGTCCTGGTGACTTTGTTCCCCACCTGGACCTGATTGCTGTGGACTCCTTCTTGGCCTCACCTGTAACTGGTGACTCTGATCCTATCTGCGCGTCACCCAGACCTGGTGACTCTGGTCCTCACCTGGGCATCATTGGTACCCGGTGACTCTGTTCTACACCTGAGCCTCACCTGGACATGATGACTCTGGAACCTCTCTGGGCCTCACACTTCCCTGGTGACTGTGGTCCCCATCTGGATGTCACCTGGACCAGGGGATTCTTGTACACCTCTCGGCCTCAACCAGATCTGGTGACTCTGGTCCTCAACTGGGCCTCACCTGGACCTAGTGAATATGCTCCATCTGGGCCTCATTTGGACCTGGTGACCCTGGTCTCTAATGGGCATCATCGGGACATGGTTTCACTGCATGGCCTGCAGGTTGGACACACCTGGACCTGGTAACTCTGGTCCCTACCTGGGCATCATCGGGACATGGTTTCACTGCATGGCCTGCAGGTTGGCCTCACCTGGACCTGGTAACTCTGGTCCCTACCTGGGCATCATCTGGACACGGTTCCTCTCCATCACCTGCAGGTTGGCCTCACCTGTACCTGGTGAGTGGGGTTGCCAATTGTGCCTCACCCATATATGGTGACACAGGTCCCCACGTGGGCCTCAATTGGACCTGGTGAATCTGGTCCTTACCTGGTCCTTCCCCGGAACTGGTAACTCTGGTTACCACCTGGGAATCACCTGGGCCTGGTGAATCTGGTCCCCATCTGGGCCTCATCCAGTCCTGGTGACTTTGTTCCCCACATGGACCTGATTGCTTTGGACGCCTTCTTGGCCTCACCTGGAACTGGTGACTCTGATCCTATCTGCGCGTCACCCAGACCTAGTGAATCTGGTCCTCAAATTTGCATCATTGGTACCTGGTGACTCTGTTCCACACCTGAACCTCACTTGGACATGATGTCTCTGGAATCTCTCTGGGCCTCACCCTGACCTGGTGACTCTGGTCCCCATCTCGTTGTCACCTGAACCAGGTGATTCTGGTACCCTTATAGGGCTCAACCAGATCTGGTGACTCTGGTCCTCAACTGGGCCTCACCTAGACCTAGTGAATATGCTCCATCTGGGCCTCATCTGGACATGGTGATTCTGATCCCTACCTCGGCATTACCGGGACATGGTTCCACTGCATGGCCTGCAGGTGTGCCTCACCTGGACCTGATAACTCTAGACCCCACCTGGGCATCATCAGGACATGGTTCCTCGGCATGGCCTGCAGGTTTGCCTCACTTGGACCTAGTGAGTGGGGTTTTCACCTGAGACTCACCCATGCCTGGTGACACAGGTCCCAACGTGGGCCTCACGTGGACCTGGTGAATCTGGTCCTTCCCTTCTCCTCACCCGGAACTGGTATCTCTGGTCATCACCTGGGAATCACCTGGACATTGTGATTCTGGTCCCCATTGGGCCTCATCCAGTCCTGGTGACTTTTTCCCACCTGGACCTGATTGCTGTGTACTCCTTATGGCCCTCACCTGGAACTAGTGACTCTGATCCTAACTGGGCCTCACCCAGATCTGGTGACTCTGGTCCTCACCTATGGACCATTATGACCTGGATACTCTGTTCCTCACCTGAGCCTCACCTGGACATGATGACTCTGGATCCCTCTGGGCCTCAGCCTGACATGGTGACTCTGGTCCCCATCTGGATGTCACCTAGACCAGGTGAATATGTTACCCCTCCAAGCCTCAACTAGACCTGGTGACTCTGGTCCTCAACTTGGCCTAACCGGGACCTAGTGAATATGCTCCCCACCTGCACCTCATCGGGAGCTGGTGACTCTGGTTCTACCTGGGCATCATCGGGACATGGTGACTCTATTCCACACTGGGACTGACCTGATCCTGGTAACTCTGGTCCTGACTTTGGCCTCTTCTGTACCAGGTGACTCTGGCTCCACCTGGTCCTCACCAGTAACTGGTGATTGTCGTTCCCACATGGACATCATGTGGACCTGGAGGCTGCAGTGTTTCTAGGTTCTCATGTACCTCGTGACTCTGGTCCCCACCAGGGCCTCACCGGGACCTGGTGTGTGTGGTTGCCACCTGCACCTCACCTGGACCTGGTGATTCTGGCCTGCACCTGAGACTACCCTGGATCTGGTGACTGTGGTCTCCACCTGGGCTTAACCTGGATTTGGGGACTCCGGTCCCCATCTGGGCGTCACTTGGCCCTGTTGACCATGGTATTCAACTGGGCAAAATTGGGACCTGGTGACTGTGTTCCACACCTGGACCTCACCTGGACCAGGCGACTCTGGTCCCCCTCTGGGTCTCACCGTGCCATGGTGACTGTGAATCCAACTTTGGCCTGACTTGGACCTGCTGACCCTGGTTCCCACCTGCGACTGACATCGTACTGTTGACTCTGGTACTTTCAAGGGCCTCCCCTGGACCTGGTGATCCTGGTCCCCACCTGGGCCTCACCTGGACGTGGTAACTTTTGTCACCACCGGTTACTCACCTAGACCTGGTTACTGTGTTCCACACCTGAGCCTCAAGTAGACCTGTTGACCATGGTCCCCAAGCCGGCCTCACATGGACCTGTTGCCTCTGATCCCCACCGGGGCCTCTCGTGTACCTGGTAACTCTGGTCCTCACCTGGGCATCATTGGTCCTGGTGACTCTGTTCCATACTTGAGGCTCCCCTGGACATGATGTCTCTGGAACATCTCTGGCTATCAACCTGACCTGGTTACTCTGGTCCCCATATGGATGTCACCTGGACCAGGGGATTATGGTACCCCTCTGGGCCTCAACCAGGTCTGGTGACTCTGGTCCTCAAATGGGCCTCACCTGGACCTAGTGAATATGCTCCGTCTGGGCCTCATTTGGACCTGGTGACTCTGGTCTCTACATGGGCATCATCGGGACATGGTTCCACTGCATGACCTGCAGGTTGGTCTCACCTGGACCTGGTAACTCTGGTCCCTACTTGCATTATCGGGACATGGTTCCACTGCATGGCCTGTAAGTTGGCCTCATCTGGACCTGGTAACTCTCGTGCCTACCTGAGCATCTTTGGGACCTGTTTCCTCTGCATGGCCTGCAGGTTGGCCTCACCTGGAACTGATGAGTGGGTTTGTCACCTGGGCCTCACCCTTGCCTAGTGACACAGGTCCTCACGTGGGCCTCACTTGGACCTGGTGAATCTGGTCCTTACCTGGTGGTCACCCGGAACTGGAAACTCTGGTCACCACATGGGAATCACCTGGCCTGGTGAATCTGGTCCCTATCTGGGCCTCACCCAGGCCTGTTGACTTTCTTCCCCACCTGCACCTGATTGCTGTGGACTCCTTCTTGGCTAACCTGGAACTGCTGACTCTGATGCTAACTGGGCCTCACCCAGATCTGGTGACTCTGGTCCTCACCTGTGGACCATTATGACCTGGATACTCTGTTCCACACCTGAGCCTCACCTGGATATGTTGACTCTGGATCCCCTGTGGGCCTCAGCCTGACTTGGGGACTCTGGACCCCATCTGGTTGTCACCAGACCAGGTAAATCTGGTACCCCTCTAGGCCTCACCTAGACCTGGTGACTCTGGTCCTCAACTGGGCCTCAACGGGACCTAGTGAACATGCTCCCCACCTGCGCCACATCTGGGCCTGGTGACTCTGGTTCTACCTTGGCATCATCGGGACATGGTTACTCTATTCCCAATTGGAGTGAACTGATCCTGGTAACTCTGGTCTTGACTTTGGCCTCTTCTGTTCCAGGTGAGTCTGGCTCCACCTGGGCCTCATCTGTAACTGGTGACTCTGATCCTAAGCATGGCCTCACCTGACCTGGTGACTGTGGTTCCCATCGGGACCTCACCTGGACCTCATGTCTCTGGTCCCACTTAGGCCTCACCAGGATCTGGTGTCTCTGCCACCCACCTGGGTAGCATCAGGATATGGTTACACTGTTCACTAACAGTGACACAGCCGGAACTATTAACTCTGGTCTTCACCTGGGCCACACCTGGACATGGTGTCACTGGTTCCCACCTGGGTCTCACCTGGACATGGTGACTCGGATCCCCCTCTGGTCCTCATCTGTAACTGGTGATTCTCGTTCCCACATGGACATCATGTGGACCTGGTGGCTGCAGTGTTTCTAGCTTCTCATGTACCTCGTGACTCTGGTCCCCACCAAGGACTCACCGGGACCTGGTGTGTGTGGTTGCCACCTCCGCCTCACCTGGACCTGGTGATTCTGGTCTGCACCTGAGACTACAATGGATCTGGTGACTGTGGTCCCAACCTGGGCTTCACCTGGATTTGGGGACTCCGGTCCCCACCTGGGCCTCACCTGGCCCTGTTGTCCATGGTCTTCACCTGGGCAAAATCGGACCCGGTGACTGTGTTCCACACCTGGACCTCACCTGGACCACATGACTCTGGTCCCCCTCTGGGTCTCACCGTTCCCTAGTGACTGTGAAACCCACTTTGGCCTGACTTGGACCTCCTGACACTGGTTGCCACCTGCGCCTGACCTCGAACTGTTGACTCTGGTTATTTCAAGGTCCTCCCCTGTACCTGGTGATCCTGGTCCCCACCAGGGCCTCATCTGGACATGGTGACACTTTTCACCACGGAGGACTCACCTGGACCTGTTTACTATGTTCCACTCCTGGGCCTCAAGTAGACCTGTTGACCATGGTCCCCAAGCCGGCCTCACATGGACCTGTTGCCTCTGATCCCCACCGAGGCCTCACGTGTACCTGGTAACTCTGGTCCTCACCTGGGCCTCAACCGGACCTAGTGACTCTGGTCCCCAACTTGGCTTCACCTGATCTGGTGACTCTGGTCCCCACCTGGACCTCTCCTGGACCTGGTGACTCTCTTTCCAACATGGACCTCACCTGGATCTGGTGACTCTGGTCCTCAGTTTGGCCTCACCTGGACCTGGTGTCTCTCGTCCCCATTTTGACCTAACTCAGAACTGCTGAATCTTGCCCCACCTATTACGCACCCAGACCTGGTGACTCTTGTCCCCAGCTATGCCTCAATTCGACCTGATGAATCTGGTCCTCACGTGGGCCTCACATGGACCTGGGACTCAGCTGGATAGAGTGGCTCTGGTTCCCACAAGGGGCTCACCTGATACTGCTGACTGGGGTGTGTTTCTATGCCTCACCAGGACCTAGTGATTCTGTTCCCCATCTGGGCCTGCATGGCCCTAGTGACTCTGGTCCTCACCCAAGCATCACTGGGATCTGGATACTCTATACCCCATATGAGCCTCAATTTGACCAGTGACCTCTGGTCCCATTCTGGGCCTCAAACTAAATGGTTACTCTGGTTCCCCCTCTGGGCCTCACCCTTACCTGGTGACTCTGGTCACCCCTTGGGGTTCACTTGGGCCTGGTGATTCTGGTCCTTAGCTGGTCTGCACCTGGATGTGTTGACTTGTCGCCACCTGGGCTTCACCTGGACTTGGTGAATCCTGTTACCACCTGCACCTCACCTGGACCTTGTGACTGTGGCCACACCTGGACCTCACCTGGATCTGGTGGCTCTGGTTCCCATATGGGGCTCTCCTGGACCTGGTTCCTGTGGTCTCCATCTGGCCTCACCTGGAACACAATGACTCTGATCCATATTTGGACCTCTCCTGGACCTGTTGACTCTGGTCCTTACCTGCGCATCATTGGGACCTCGATACTCTCTTATATAACTGGGCCTCACCTGGACCTGAGACTGTGGTCCCACTTGGGCCTCACCTGGACGAGGTGACTGGTTCCCACAGGGACCTCACCTGGACCTGGTGACTCAGGTCCTCATATGGTCATCATGGAACCTGGTTTCTCAGTTCCACATCGGGGCCTCACCTGGACCTAGTGATTCTCTTCCCCCTCTGGGCCTCTTCCTGACGTGCTGACTCTGGTACCCACCTGGACATCACCAGAACCGGGTGACTCTGGTCCCCCTCTGGGACTCACCCGGAGCTTGGGACTCTGGTCCTCAGCTGGGCCTCAACAGGACCTGGTGAATCTACTCCTCACTTAGACCTCGTCTGGACCTTGTGACTCTTTTCCCACCTGGCATCAATGGGACATGGTTACTGTGTTCCCCACCTGGGCCTCACCTGGACATGATAACTTTGCTCCACACTTTGGCCTCAACTGGTCCTGATGACTCTGGTCCCCCCACCTAGGCCTCAATCTGGACCTGGTGCCTGTGGTTCCCACCTCTTTCTCACCTGGACCTGGTGACTCTCGTTCCCAGATGAACCACACCTGGAACTTGTGACTGTGGTGTTCTTGTAGACTCACATTTACCTGGTGACTCCGGTCCCCACTAGGGCCTCACCTGGATCTGGTGACTCTGGCCTGCAGGTTGGCCTCACCTGGACCTGGTGAGTGGGGTTGCCACCTGGGGCTCACCCTGACATGGTGACTCTGATCCCCATCTGGATGTCACCTTGACCAGGTGAATCTGGTACCCCTCTGGGCCTCAACTAGACCTGGTGACACAGGTCCTCAACTGGGCCTCACCGGGACCTAGTGAATATGCTCCCCACCTGCGCCTCATCTGGACCTGGTGACTCGGGTTCTACCTGGGCATCATCGGGTCATGGTTACTCTATTCCCCACTGGGACTGACCTGATCCTGGTAACTCTGGTCCTGACTTTTGGCTCTGCTGTACTAGGTGACTCTGGTCACCATACATGGTGACACAGGTCCCCGGTGGGCCCAGTATGACCTGGTGAATCTCGTCCTTACATGGTCCTCACCCGTACCTGGTAACCCTGGTCACCACCTGGGAATCACCTGGACCTCGTGAATCTGGTCCCCATCTGGTCGTCACCCAGTCCTGGTGACTTTGTTCCCCTCTGGACCTGATTGCTGTGGACACCTTCTTGGCCTCAACTGGAAGTGGTGACTCTGATCCTACCTGGGCCTCACCCAGATCTGGTGACTGTGGTCCTCACCTGTGGACCATTATGACCTGGATACTCTGTTAAACACCTGAGCCTCACCTGGACATGATGACTCTGGATCCCCTCGGGGCCTCACCCTGACATGGTGACTCTGGTCCCCATCTGGATGTCACCTAGACCAGGTGAATCTGTTACCCTTCTAGGGCTCAAATAGACCTGGTGACACTGGTCCTCAACTGGGTGTCACCGAGACCTAGTGAATATGCTCCCCACCTGCGCCTCATCTGGACATGGTGACGCTGGGTCTACCTGGGCATCATCGGGACATGGTTCCTCTGTTCCCCACTGGGAATGTCCTGATCCTGGTATCTCTGGTCCTGATTTTGGCCTCTTCTGTACCAGGTGACTCAGGCTCCACCTGGGCCTCACCTGTAACTGGTGACTCTGATCCAAAGCATGGCCTCTCCTGACCTGGTGACTGTGGTTCCCATCGGGACCTCACCTGGACCTCATGTCTCTGGTCCAACCTGGGCCTCACCAGGACCTGGTGTCTCTGGTACCCACCTGGGTAGCATCAGGATATGGTTACACTGTTCACTAACAGTGACCAAGTCGGACCTATTAACTCTGGTCTTCACCTGGACCACACCTGGACATGGTGACATTGGTTCCCACCTGGGTCTCACCTGGAAATGGTGAGTCAGATACCCACCTGGTCGTAACCTATAACTGTTGATTCTCGTTCCCACATGGACATCATGTGGACCTGGTGGCTGCGGTGTTTCTAGTTTGTCATGTACCTTGTGACACTGGTCCCCACCAGGGCCTCACCGAGACCTGGTGATTGTGTTTGCCACCTGCATCTCACCTGGACCTGGTGATTCTGATCTGCACCTGAGACTACCCTGGATCTGGTGACTGTGGTCCCCACCTGGGCTTCACCTGGATTTGGGGACTCTGGTCCCCATCTGAGCCTCACCTGGCCCTGTTGACCATGGTCCTCAACTGGCCAAAATTGGGAACCGGTGACTGTGTTCCACAACTGGACCTCACCTGGACCACGTGACTCTGGTGCCCTTCTGGGTCTCACCATTCCCTAGTGACTGTGAACCCCACTTTCCCCTTACTTGGACCTGCTGACCGTGGTTGAAACCTGCGCCTGACCTCGAACTGTTGACTCTGGTTCTTTCAAGGGCCTCCCCTGTACCTGGTGATCCTGGTCCCCCCTGGGCTTCACATGGATCTGGTGACTCTGGTCCCCACCTGGACTTCACCTGGATCTGGTGACTCTGTACCCCACCTGGACCTCTCCTGGACCTCGTGACTCTCTTTCCAACATGGACCTCACCTGGATCTGGTGACTCTGGTCCTCCGTTTGGCCTCACCTGGACCTGGTGTCTCTCGTCCCCACTTTGACCTAACTCAGAACTGCTGAATCTTGCCCCACCTAGGCCGCACCCAGACCTGGTGACTCTTGTCCCCAGCTATGCCTCAATTCGACCTGATGAATCTGGTCCTCACGTGGGACTCACCTGGTCCTGGTACTCAGCTGGATAGTGTGGCTCTGGTTCTCACAAGGGGCTCACCTGATACTGCTGAATGTGGTCTTATTCTATGCCTCACCAGGACCGAGTGATTCTGTTCCCCATCTGGGCCTGCATGGCCCTAGTGACTCTGGTCCTCACCCAGGCGTCATTGGGACCTGGATACTCTATTCCACATCTGGGCATCTCTTTGACCAGGGACCTCTGGTCCCATTCTGAGCCTCAAACTAAACTGGTTAATCTGGTTCACCCTCTGGGCCTCACCCTACCCTGGTGACTCTGGTCACCCATTGCGCTTCACTTGGGCCTGGAGAATCTGGTCCTTAGCTGTTCCACACCTGGATCTGGTGACTGGTCGCGACCTGGGCCTCACCTGGACTTGGTGAATCCTTTTGCCTCCTGCGCCTCACCTGGAACTTGTGACTGTGGTCCCACCTGGACCTCACCTGGACGAGGTGACTGGTTCCCACAGGGACCTCACCTGGACCTGGTGACTCAGGTCCTCATATGGGCATCATGGGACCTGGTTTCTCAGTTCCACATCGGGGCCTCACCTGGACCTAGTGATTCTTGTCCCCCTCTGGGCTTCACCCTGACGTGGTGACTCTGGTCCCCACCTGGATATCACCAGAACCGGGTGACTCTGGTCCCCCACTGGGACTCACCTGGAGTTGGGGACACTGGTCATCAGCTGATCCTCAACTGGACCTGGTGAATCTACTCCTCACTTAGGCCTCGTCTGGACCTTGTGTCTCTTTTCCCACCTGGCATCAATGGGACATGGTTACTCTGTTCCCCACCTGGGCCTCACCTGAACATGATAACTTTGATCCACACTTTGGCCTCAACTGGTCCTGATGACTCTCGTCCCACCTCATAGGCCTCACTATGGACCTGGTGACTGTGGTCCCCACCTGGGTCTCACCTGGGCCTGGTGACTCTCGTTCCCACATGAACCACACCTGGACCTGGTGACTGTGGTGTTCTTGTAGACTCACATTTACCTGGTGACACCGGACCCCACTAGGGCCTCACCTGGATCTGCTGACGGTGGCTTGCAGGTTGGCCTCACCTGGACCTGCTGAGTGGGGTTGCCACCTGAGCTTCACCTATACCTGGTGACTCAGAAACCCACGTGGTTCTCTTGGACCTGGTGAATCTGATCCTTACATGGTCGTCTCCCAGACCCGGAGATTCTGGTCACCACCTGGGCCTCCCCTGGACCTGGTGAATCTCTTCCCCATCTGGGCCTCACCCAGTCCTGGTGACTTTGTTCCCCACCTGGACCTGATTGCTTTGGACCCTTTCTTGGCCTCACCTGGAACTGGTGACTCTTATCCTCTCTGCGCGTGACTCAGGCCGGGTGACTCTGGTCCTTACCTGGGCAACATTGGTACCTGGTGACTCTGTTCCACACCTGAGCCTCACCTGGACATGATGACTCTGGAACCTCTCTGGGCCTCACCCTGACATGGTGACTCTGGTCCCCATCTGGATGTCACCTGGACCAGGTGATTCTGGTACCCCTCTAGGGCTAAATAAGTTCTGGTGTCTCTGGTCCTCAACTTAGCCTCGGCTGGACCTAGTGAATATGCTCCTTCTTGACCTCATTTGGACCTGGTTACTCTGGTCCCTACCTAGGCATCATGGGGACCTGGTTCCACTGCATGGCCTGCAGGTTGGCCTCACCTGGACCTGGTAACTCTGGTCCATACCTTGGCATTATCGGGACCTGGTTCCTTTGCATGGCCTACAGGTAGGCCTCACCTGGACCTGGTGAGTGGGGTTGCCACTTGGGCCTCACACATACCTGGTTACACAGGCCCCTACGTGGGCCTCACTTGGACGTGGTGTATCTGGTAATTCTGGTCACCACCTGGGAATCACCTGGACCTGGTGAATCTGGTAACTCTGGTCACCACCTGGGAATCACCTGGACCTGGTGAATCTGTGTCCCCATCTGGGCCTCACCCAGTCCTGGTGACTTTTTTCCCCACATGGACCTGATTGCTGTGGACTCCTTCTTAGCCTCACCTGGAACTATTGACTCTGATCCTAACTGGGCCTCACCCAGATCTGGTGACTCTGGTCCTCACCTGTGGACCATTATGACCTGGATACTCTGTTCCACACCTGAGACTCACCTGGACATGATGACTCTAGATCCCCTCTGGGCCTCTCCCTGACATGGTGACTCTGGTCCCCATCTGGACGGCACCTAGACCAGGTGAATCTGGTACCCCTCTAGGCCTCAACTTGACCTGGTGACTCTGGTCCTCAACTGGGCCTCACCGGGACCTAGTGAACATGGTCCCCACGTGCGCCTCATCTGGACCTGGTGACTCTGGTTCTACCTGGGCATCACCGGTACATGGTTACTCAATTCCCCACTGGGACTGCCCTGATCCTTGTAACTCTGGTCCTGACTTTGCCCTCTTCTATACCAGGTGACTCTGGCTCCACCTGGGCCTCACCTGTAACTGGTGACTCTGATTCAAAGCATGGCCTCACCTGACATGGTGACTGTGGTTCCAATGGGGACCTCAACTGGACCTCAGGTCTCTGGTCCCATCTCGGGGTCACCAGGAACTGGTGTCTCTGGTACCCACCTGTGTAGCATCAGGATATCGTTACACTGTTCACTAACAGTGACCCAGCCGGACCTATTAACTCTAGTCTTCACCTGGGCCACACCTGGACATGGTGACACTGGCTCCCACCTGGGTGTCAACTGGACATGGTGAGTCGGATCCCCACTTGGTCCTCACCTGTAACTGGTGATTCTCGTTCCCACATGGAGATCATGTGGACCTGGTGGCTGCAGTGTTTCTATCTTCTCATGCACCTCGTGGCTTGGTCCCCACCAGAGCCTCACCGGGACCTGTTGAGTGTGGTTGCAACCTGCACCTCACCTGGACTTTGCTGATTCTTGTCTGCCCCTGAGACTACCCTGGATGTGGTGACTGTGGTCCCCACCTGGGCTTCCCCTGAATTTGGGGACTCCGGTCCCCATCTGGGCCTCACCTGGCCCTGATGACCATGGTCCTCAACTGGGCACAATTGGGACCCGGTACTGTGTTCCACAACTGGACCTCACCTAAACCATGAGACTCTGGTCCCCCTCTGGGTCTCACCGTGCCCTAGTGACTGTGAATCCAACTTTGGCCTGACTTGGAAATGCTGACGCTGGTTGCCACCTGCGCCTGACCTCGAACTGTTGACTCTGGTTCGTTCAAGGGCTTACCCTGTACCTGGTGATCCTGGTCCCCACCTGGGACTCACCTGGACGTGGTGACTCTTATCACCACCGGGGACTCACCTGGACCTGCTTACCTTGTTCCACATCTGGGCCACAAGTAGACTTTTTGACCATGGTCTCCAAGCCGGCCTCACATGGACCTGTTGCCTCTGATCCCCACCGGGGCCTCACGTGTACCGGGTATCTCTGGTCCTAACCAGGGCCTCATCTGGACCTACAGACTCTGGTCCCCACCTGGGCTTCACCTGATTCTGGTGACTCTGGTCCCACTTGGACCTCTCCTGGACCTGGTGACTCTCTTTCCAACATGGACCTCACCTGGGTCTGGTGCCTCTGGTCCTCAGTTTCGCCTTTCCTGGACCTGGTGTCTCTCATCCCCACTTTGACCTAACTCAGAACTGCTGAATCTTGCCCCACCTAGGCCGCACCCAGACCTGGTGACTCTTGTCCCCTGCTATGCCTCAATTCGACCTGATGAATCTTGTCCTCACGTGGGCCTCACATGGACGTGGGACTCAGCTGGATTGAGTGGCTCTGGTTCCCACAAGGGGCTCACCTGATTCTGGTGACTCTGGTCTTATTCTATGCCTAACCAGGAAATAGTGATTCTGTTCCCCATCTGCGCCTGCATGACCCTAGTGACTCTGGTCCTCACCCAGGCATCATTGGGATCTGGATAATCTATTCCACACCAGGGCGTCACTCTGACCAGGGACCTCTGGTCCCATTCTGATCCTCAAACTAAACTGGTTACTCTGGTTATCCCTCTGGGCCTCACCCTTACCTGGTGACTCTGGTCACCCCTTGGGCTTCACTTGGGCCTGGTGAATCTGATCCTTAGCTGGTCCACACCTGGATCTGGTGACATGTCTCCACCTGGGCCTCACCTGGACTTGGTGAATCCTGTTGCCACCTGCGCCTCACCTGGTCCTTGTGACTGTGGTCCCACCTGGACCTCACCTGGATCTGGTGGCTCTGGTTCCCATATGGCGCTCTCCTGATCCTGCTTCCTGTGGTCTCCTTCTGGCCTCACCTAGAACACAATGACTCTGATCCATATTTGGGCCTCTCCTGGACCTGTGGACTCTGGTCCTTACCTGGGCATCATTGGGACCTGGATACTCTCTTATATAACTTGGCCTCACCTGGACCTGGTGAGTGTGGTCCCACCTGGGCCTCACCTGGACGAGGTAACTTGTTCCCCAGGGACCTCACCTGGACCTGGTGACTCAGGTCCTCATATGTGCATCATGGGAACTGGTTTCTCAGGTCCACATTGGGGCCTCACCTGGACCTAGTGATTCTCGTCCCCCTCTGAGCCTCACCCTGACGTGGTGACTCTGGTCCCCACCTGGATATCACCAGAACCGGGTGACTCTGGTCCCCTTCTGGGACTCACCCAGAGCTGGGGACACTGGTCCTCAAATGGGCCTCAACAGGACCTGGTGAATCTCCTCCTCACTTAGGCCTCGTCGGGACCTTGTGACTCTTTTCCCAACTGGCATCAATGGGACATGGTTACTCTGTTCCCCACCTATGTCTCTACTGGACATGATAACTTTGCTCAACACTTTGGCCTCAACTGCTCCTGATGAATCTGGTCTCCCCACCTAGGCCTCAATCTGGACCTGGTGACTGTGGTCCCCACCTGGGTCTCAGCTGGACCTGGTGACTCTCGTTCCCACATGAAACACACCTAGACCTGGTGACTGTGGTGTTCTTGTAGACTCACATTTACCTGGTGACTCCGGTCCTACTGGGGCCTCACCTGTTCTGGTGACTCGGGCCTGCATGGTGGCCTCACCTGGACCTGGTTAGTGGGGTTCTCACCTGGGCCTCACACATACCTGGTGACCACGTCCCCACGTGGGCCTCTTGGATCTGGTGAATCTGGCCCTTACCTGGTCTTCTCCCAGACCCGGGGACTCTGGTCACCACCTTGGCCTCACCTGGGCCTGGTGAATCTTGTCCCCATCTGTGCCTCACCCAGTCCTGGTGACTTTGTTCCCCACCTGGACCTGATTGCTGTGGACTCTTTCTTGGCCTCACTTGGAACTGGTGACTCTGATCCTATCTGTGTGTCACCCAGACCTGGTGACTCTCGTCCTCACTTAGACATCATTGGTACCTGATTACTCTGTTTCACACCTGAGCCTCCCCTGGACATGATGACTCTGGAACCTCTGAGGGTCTCACCCTGACCTGGTGACTCTGGTACCCATCTGGATGTCACCTGAACCAGGTGATTCTGGTACCCCTCTAGGCCTCAACCAGATCTGGTGACTTTTGTCCTCAACTGGGCCTCATCTGGACCTAGTGAATATGCTCCATCTGGGCCTCATTTGGACCTGGAAACTCTGGTCACTCACTGGGCATCATCGGGAAATGGTTCCACTGCATGGCCTGCTGGTTTGCCTCACCTGGACCTGGTAACTCTGATCCCTACCTGGGTTTCATCGGGACACGGTTCCTCTGCTTGGCCTGCAGGTTGGCCTCATCTTGACCTGGTGAGTGGAGTTCCCACCTGGGTCTTACCCATGCCTGGTGACAGAGGTCCCCACGTGGGCCTCACTTGGACCTGGTGAATTTGGTCCTTACCTAGTCCTCACCCGGAACTGGTAAATCTGGTCACCACCTGGGCATCACCTAGACCTGACTTTGTTCCCCACCTGGACCTGATTGCTGTGGACATCTTCTTGGCCTCACCTGGAAGTGGTAACTCTGATCCTAACTGGGTCTTTCCAAGATCTGGTGACTCTGGTCCTCACCTGTGGACAATTATGACCTGGATACTCTGTTCCACACCTGAGCCTCACCTGGACATGATGACTCTGGATCCCCTCTGGGCCTCACCATGACATGGTTACTCTGGTCCCCATCTGGATGTCACCTAGACCAGGTGAATCTGGTACCCCTCTGGGCCTCAACCAGATCTGGTGACACTGGTCCACAACTGGGCCTCACCTGGACCTAGTGAATATGCTCTATCTGGGCCTCATTTGGACCTGGTGACTCTGGTCCCTACGTGGGTAACATCGGGACATGGTTCCACATAATGGTCTGCAGGTTGGCCTCTTCTTGACCTGGTAACTCTGGTCCCTACCTGGGCATCATCGGGACACGGTTCCTCTGCATGGCCTGCAGGTTGGCGTCACCTGGACCTCGTACCTCTGGTCCCTACCTGGGCATCATCGGGACACGGTTCCTCTGCATGACCTGCAGGTTGGCCTCACCTGGACCTGGAGAGTGGGCTTGCCACCTGGGCCTCACCCATACCTGGTGACACAGGTCCCACGTGGGCCTAACTTGGACCTGGTGAATCTGGTCCTTACCTGGTCCTCACCCGGAACTGGTAACCCTTGTCTCCACCTGGGAATCACCTGGACCTGGTGAATCTGGTCCCCATCTGGGCCTCACCCAGTCCTGGTGACTTTGTTCCCCACCTGGACCTGATTGCTGTGGACTAATTCTTGGCCTCACCTGGAACTTGTGACTCTGCTTCTAACTGGGCCTCACCCAGATATGGTGACTCTGGTCCTCACCTGTGGACCATTATGACCTGGATACTCTGTTCCACACCTGAACCTCACCTGGACATGATGACTCTGGATGCCCTCTGGGCCTCACCCTGACATGGTGACTCTGGTCCCCATCTGGATGTCCCCTAGACCAGGTGAATGTGGTACCCCTCTAGGCGTCAACTAGACCTGGTGACTCTGGTCCTCATCTGGGCCTCACCTGGACCTAGTGAATA
This sequence comes from Canis lupus familiaris, assembly GCF_011100685.1. Taxonomy (NCBI): domain Eukaryota; kingdom Metazoa; phylum Chordata; class Mammalia; order Carnivora; family Canidae; genus Canis; species Canis lupus. Next base: position 142,281 of record NC_049253.1, on the reverse strand, counting down.
TTCTCCCCACCTGCGCCTCGATGGACCTGGTGACTCTGGTTCTACCTGGGCATCATTGGGACATGGTTACTGTATTTCCCACTGGGACTGACCTGATCCTGGTAACTCTGGTCCTGACTTTGGCCTCTTCTGTACCAGGAGACTCTGGCTCCACCTGGGCCTCACCTGTACCTGGTGACTCTGATCCTAAGCATGGCCTCACCTGACCTGGTGACTGTGGTTCCCATCGGGACCTCACCTGGACCTCATGTCTCCGGTTACACCTGGGCCTCACCAGGACCTGGTGTCTCTGGTACCCACCTAGGTAGCATCAGGATATGGTTACACTGTTCACTAATAGTGACCCAGCCAGACCTATTAACTCTGGACTTCACCTGGGCCACACCTGGACATGGTGACACTAGTTCGTACCTGGGTCTCACCTGGACACGGTGAGTCGGATCCCCACCTGGTCCTCACGTGTAACTGGTGATTCTCATTCCAGCATGGACATCACGTGGACCTGGTGGCTGCAGTGTTTCTAGCTTCTCATGTACCTCGTGACTCTGGTCCCCACCAGGGCTTCACCAGGACCTGGTGAGTGTGGTTGCAACCTGCACCTCACCTGGACCTGGTGATTCTGGTCTGCACCAGAGACTACCCTGAATCTGGTGACTGTGGTTCCCTCCTGGGCTTCACCTGGAATTGGGGACTCCGGTCCCCATCTGGGCCTCACCTGGCCCTTTTGACCATGGTCCTCAACTGGGCAAAATTGGGACCCTGTGACTGTGTTCCACAACTGGACCTCACCTGGACCAGGTGACTCTGGTCCCCCTCTGGGTCTCACCGTGCCCTTGTGACTGTGAACCCCACTTTGGCCTGGCTTCGACCTGCTGACCCTGGTTGCCACCTGCGCCTGACCTCGAACTGTTGTCTCTGGTTCTTTCAAGGGCCTTCCCTGGACCTGGTGATCCTGGTCGGACCTGGGCCACACCTGGACGTGGTGACTCCTATCACCAATGGGTAGTCACCTGGACCTGCTTACTGTGTTCCACACCTGGGCCTCAAGTAGACCTGTTGACCATGGTCCCCAAGCCGGCTTCACATGGACCTGTTGACTCTGATCCCCACCGGGTCCTCACGTGTACCTGGTAACTCTAGTCCTCACCTGGGCCTCATCTGGACCTAGTGACTCTGGTCCCCATCTGGGCTTCACATGGATCTGGTGACTCTGGTCCCCACCTGGACTTCACCTGGATCTCGTGACTCTGGACTCCACCTGGACCTCTCCTGGACCTCGTGACTCTCTTTCCAACATGGACCTCACCTGGGTCTGGTGACTCTGGTCCTCAGTTTGGCCTCACCTGGACCTGGTGTCTCTCGTCCCCACTTGGACCTAACTCAGAACTGCTGAATCTTGCCCCACCTAGGCCGCACCCAGACCTGGTGACTCTTGTCCCCAGCTATGCCTGAACACGACCTGATGAATCTGGTCCTCACGTGGGCCTCACATGGTCCTGGGACTCAGCTGGATATAGTGGCTCTGGTTCCCACAAGCGGCTCACCTGATACTGCTGAATGTGGTCTTATTCTATGCCTCACTAGGACCTAGTGATTCTGTTCCCCATCTGGGCCTGCATGGCCCTAGTGACTCTGGTCCTCACCCAGGCGTCACTGGGACCTGGATACTCTATTCCACACCTGGGCCTCACTTTGACCAGGGACCTCTGGTCCCATTCTGGGCCTCAAACTAAACTGGTTACTCTGGTTCCCCCTCTGGCCCTCACCCTGACCTGGTGACTCTGGTCACCCGTTGGGCTTCACTTGGGCCTGGAGAATCTGGTCCTTATCTGTTCCGCACCTGGATCTGGTGACTGGTCGCCACCTTGGCCTCACCTGGACTTGGTGAATCTTGTTGCCACCTGCGCCTCACCTGGAGCTTGCGACTGTGGTCCCACCTGGACCTCACCTGGACGAGGTGACTGGTTCCCACAGGGACCTCACCTGGACCTGGTGACTCAGGTCCTCATATGGGCATCATGGGACCTGGTTTCTCAGTTCCACATCGGGGCCTCCCCTGGACCTAGTGATTCTTGTCCCCCTCTGGGCCTCACCCTGACGTGGTGACTCCGGTCCCCACCTGGATATCACCAGAACCGGGTGACTCTGGTCCCCCTCTGGGACTCACCCGGAGCTGGGGACACTGGTCCTCAGCTGGTCCTCAACAGGACCTGGTGAATCTACTCCTCACTTAGGCCTCGTCTGGACCTTGTGACTCTTTTCCCATCTGGCATCAATGGGACATGGTTACTCTGTTCCCCACCTTGGCCTCACATGAACATGATAACTTTTATCCACACTTTGGCCTCAACTGGTCCTGATGACTCTGGTCCCCCACCTAGGCCTCAACCTGGACCTGGTGACTGTGGTCCCCACCTGGGTCTCACCTGAATCTGGTGACTCTCGTTCCCACATGAACCACACCTGGACCTGGTGACTGTGGTGTTCTTGTAGACTCACATTTACCTGGTGACACCGGTCCCCACTAGGGCCTCACCTTGTTCTGCTGACTGTGGCCTGTCGGTTGGCCTCATCTGGACCTGGTGAGTGGGGTTGCCACCTGAGGTTCACCCATACCTGGTGACGCAGGAACACACGTGGTCCACTTTGACCTGGTAAATCTGGTCCTTACATGGTCCTCTCCCAGACCCAGGGACTCTGGTCACCACCTGGGCCTCACCTGGACCTGGTGAATCTCTTCTCCATCTGGGCCTCACCCAGTCTTGGTGACTTTGTTCCACACCTGGACCTGATTGCTTTGGACTCTTTCTTGGCCTCACCTGGAACTGGTGACTCTTATCCTCTCTGCGCGTGACTCAGGCCTGGTGACTCTGGTCCTCACCCGGGCATCATTGGTACCTGGTGACTCTGTTCCACACCTGAGCCTCACCTGGACATGATGTCTCTGGAACCACTCTGGGCCTCACCCTGACCTGGTGACTCTGGTCCCCATCTGGATGTCACCTGGACCAGGGGATTCTGGTACCCCTCTAGGCCTCAACCAGATCTGGTTTCTCTTGTCCTCAACTGGGCCTCGGTTGGTCCTAGTGAATATGCTCCATCTTGGCCTCATTTGGACCTGGTTACTCTGGTCCCTACCAGGACATCATGGGGACCTATTTCTACTGCATGGCCTGCAGGTTGGCCTCACCTGGACCTGGTAACTCTGGTCCCTACCTTGGCATTATCGGGACCCGGTTGCTTTGCATGGCCTGCAGGTAGGCCTCACCTGGAACTGGTGAGTGTGGTTGCCTCTTGGGCCTCACACATACCTGGTGACACAGGCCCCTACGTGGGCCTCACTTGGACCTGGTGTAGCTGGTAATTCTGCTCACCACCTGGGGATCACCTGGACCTGGTGAATCTGTGTCCCCATCTGGGCCTCACCCAGTCCTGGTGACTTTTTTCCCCACCTGGCCCTGATTGCTGTGGACTCCTTCTTAGCCTCACCTGGAACTGTTGACTCTGATCCTAACTCGGCCTCACCCAGATCTGTTGACTCTGGTCCTCACCTGTGGATCATTATGACCTGGATACTCTGTTCCACACCTGAGACTCACCTGGACATGATGACTATGGATCCCCTCTGGTCCTCTCCCTGACATGGTGAAACTGGTCCCCATCTGGACGGCACCTAGACCAGGTGAATCTGGTACCCCTCTAGGCCTCAACTAGACCTGGTGACTCTGGTCCTCTACTGGGCCTCAACGGGACGTAGTGAATATGCTCCCCAACTTCGCCTCATCTGGACATGGTGACTCTGGCTCCACCTGGGCCTCACATGTAACTGGTGACTCTGATCCTAAGCATGGCCTCACCTGACCTGGTGACTGTGGTTTCCATCGGGACCTCACCTGGACCTCAAGTCTCTGGTCCCACCTGGGGCTCACCAGGTCCTGGTGTCTCTGGTACCCACCTGGGTAGCATCAGGATATGGTAACCCTGTTCACTATCAGTGACCAAGCCGGACCTATTAACTCTGGTCTTCACATGGGCCACACATCGACATGGTGACACTGGTTCCCACCTGGGACTCACCTGGACATGTTGAGTCGGATCCCCACCTGGTCCTCACCTGTAACTGGTGATTGTCGTTCCCACATGGACATCATGTGGACCTGGTGGCTGCAGTGTTTCTAACTTCTCATGTACCTAGTGACTCTGATCCCCACCAGGGCCTCACCGGGTCCTGGTGACTTTGGTTTCACCTGAACCTCACCTGGACCTGGTGATTCTGGTCTGCACCTAAGACTACCCTGGATCTGGTGACCGTGGTACACACCTGGGATTCAACTGGATTTGGGGACTCCGGTCCCCATCTGGGCTTCACCTGGCCCTGTTGACCATGGTCCTCAACTGGACAAAATTGGGACTCGGTGACTGTGTTCCACAACTGGACCTCACCTGGACCGGGTCACTCTGGTCCCCCTCTGGGTCTCACGTGTCCTAGTGACTGTGAACCCCACTTTGGCCTGACTTGGACCTGCTGACCCTGGTTGCCACCTGCGCCTGACCTCGAACTGTTGACTCTGGTTCTTTCAAGGGCCTCCACTGTACCTGGTGATTCTGGTCCCCACCTGGGCCAAACCAGGACGTGGTGACACTTGTCACCACCAGGGAATCACCTGGACCTGCTTACTGTGTTCCACACCTGGGCCTCAAGTAGACCTGTTGACCATGGTCCCTAAGCCGGTCTCACATGGACCTGTTGCCTCTGATCCCCACCGGGGCCTCACTTGTACCTGATATCTCTGGTCCCCCCTTGACCTCATCTGGACCTAGTGACTCTGGTCCCCACCTGGGCTTCACCTGGATCTGGTGACTCTGGTCTCCCCTTTGACTTCTCTTGGGCCTGGTGAATCTGGACATTAGCTGGTCCGCACATGGATGTGGTGACTGGTCGCCACCTGGGCCTCCCCTGGACTTGGCGAATCCTGTTCCTAATTGCGCCTCACCTGGACCTTGTGACTGTGGTCCCACCTGGACCTCACCGGGATCTGGTGTCTCTGGTTCCCATATGGGGCTCTCCTGGACCTGGTTCCTGTGGTCTCCATCTGGACTCACTTGGAAAACAATGACTCTGATCCATATTTGGGCCTATCCTGGATCTGTTCTCTCTGGTCCTTACCTGGCCTCATTGGGACCTGTATACTCATTTATATACCTGGGTCTCACCTGGACCTGGTGACTCTTGTTCCCACATGAACCACACCAGGACCTGTTGACTGTGGTGTTCTTGTAGACCCATATTTACCTGGTGTCTCCGGTCCCCACTAGGGCCTCACCTGGATCTGGAGACTCTGGCCTGCAGGTTGGCCTCACGTGAACCTGGTGAGTGGTGTGCCACCTGGGCCTCACCCATACCTGGTGACTCAGGTCCCCACGTGGGCCTCTTGGACCTGGTGAATCTGGTCCTTACCTGGTCCTCTCCCGGACCCGGGGACTCTGGTCACCACCTGGGACTCACCAAGACCTGGAGAATCTGGACCCCATCTGGGTCTCACCCAGTCCTGGTGACTTTGTTCCCCACCTGGACCTGATTGCTGTGGACTCTTTCTTGGCCTCACCTGGAACTCGTGACTCTGATCCCATCTGCGCGTCACTCAGACCTGGTGACTCTGGTCCTCACCTGGGCATCATTGGTACCTGGTGACTCTGTTCGACACCTGAGCCTCACCTGGACATGATGACTTTGGAACCTGGCTGGGCCTCACCCTGACCTGGTAACTCTGGTCCCCATCTGGATGTCACCTGGATCAGGTGATTGTGGTATCCCTCTAGGCCTCAACCAGTTCTGGTGCCTCTGGTCCTCAAGTGGGCCACACCTGGACCTAGTGAATATGCTCCATCTGGGCCTCATTTGGACCTGGTGACTCTGGTCCCTACCTGGGCATCATCGGGACATGGTTCCACTGCATGGCCTGCAGGTTGGCCTCACCTGGACCTGGTGAGTGGGGTGTCAACCTGGGCCTCACACATGCAATGTGACACAGGTCCCCACGTGGGTCTCACTTGGACCTGGTGAATCTCGTCCTTACCTGGTGCTCACCCTGAACTGGTAACACTGGTCGCCACCTGGGAATCACATGGACCTGGTGAATCTGGTCCCCATCTGGGCCTCACCCAGTCCTGGTGACTTTGTTCCCCACCTGGACCTGATTGCTGTGGACTCTTTCTTGACCTCACCTGAAATTTGTGACTCTGATCCTATCTGCGCGTCACACAGACCTGGTGATTCTGGTCTTCACCTGGGCATCATTGGTACCTGGTGACTCTGTTCCACACCTGAGCCTCACCTGGACATGTTGACTCTGGAACCTCTCTGGGCCTCACCCTGACCTGGTGACTCTGGTCGCCATCTGGATGTCACCTAGACCAGGTGAATCTGGTACCCCTCTAGGCCGCAAATAGACTGGGGGAATCTGGTCCTCAAATGGGCCTCACCGGGGCCTAGTGAATATACTCCCCACCTGCGCCTCATCTGTACGTGGTGACTCGGGTTCTACCTGGGCATCATCGGGACATGGTTACTCTATTCCCCACTGGGTCTGACCTGATCCTGGTAACTCTGGTCCTGACTTTGGCGTCTTCTCTACTTGGTGACTCTGGCTCCACCTGGGCCTCACCTGTAATTGGTGACTCTGATCCTAAGCATGGCCTCACCTGACCTGGTGACTGTGGTTCTCATCGGGATCTCACCTGGACCTCATGTCTCTTGTCCCACCTGGGCCTCACCAGGACCTGGTGTCTCTGTTACCCACCTTGGTAGCATCAGGATATTGTTACACTGTTCACTAACAGTGACCCAGCCGGACCTATTAACTCTGGTCTTCACCTGGGCCACACCTGGACATGGTGGCACTGGTTCCCTCTTGGGTCTCACGTGGACATGGTGATTCGGATCCCCGCCTGGTCCTCACCTGTAACTGGTGATTCTCGTTCCCACATGGACATCATGTGGATCTGGTGGCTGCAGTGCTTCTAGCTTCTCATGTACCTCGTGACTCTGGTCCCCAACAGGGCCTCACCGGGACCTGTTGTGTGGTTGCCACCTGCACCTCACCTGGACCTGGTAATTCTGGTCCAGACCTGAGAATACTCTGGTTCTGGTGACTGTGGTCCCCACCTGGGCTTCACCTGGATTTGGGGCTCTGGTTCCCCTCTGGGCCTCACCTGGCCCTGTTGACCATGGTCCTCAACTGGGCAAAATTGGGACCCTGTACTGTGATCCACAACTGGACCTCACCTGGACCAGGTTACTCTGGTCCCCATCTGGGTGTCACCGTGCCCTAGTGACTGTGAACCCCACTTTGGCCTGACTTGGACCTCCTGACCATGGTTGCCACCTGCGCCTGACCTCGAACTGTTGACTCTGGTTCTTTCAAGGGCCTCCCCTGGACATGGTGATCCTGGTGCCCACATGGGCCTGACGTGGACCTGGTGACTCTTGTCACCACCGGGAACTCACCTGGACCTGCTTACTGTGTTCCACACCTGGGCCTCAAGTAGACCTGTTGACCATGGTCCCCAAGCCGGCCTCACATGGACCTGTTGCCTCTGATCCCCACCAGGGCTTCACGTATACCTGGCAACTCTGGTCCTCACATTCGCCTCATCTGGACCTAGTGACTCTGGTCCCCACCTGGGCTTCACCTGGATCTGGTGACTCTTGTCCCCACCTGGACTTCACCTGGATCTGGGGACTCTGGTCCACACCTGGACCTGACCTGCATCTGGTGACTCTGGTCCTCAGTTTGGCCTCACCTGATCTGGCATCCCTCCTCACCACTTTGACCTAAATCAGAACTGCTGAATCTTGCCCCACCTCGGCCGCAACCAGACCTGGTGACTCTTGTCCCCAGCTTGCCTCAATTCAACCTGATGAATCTGGTCCTCACGTGAGCCTCACATGGACCTGGGACTCAGCTGGATAGAGTGGCTCTGGTTCCCACAAGGGGCTCACCTGATACAACTGACTGTGGCCTTATTCTATGCCTCACCTGGTCCTAGTGATTCTGTTCCCATCTGGGCCTGCATGGCCCTAGTGACTCTGGTCCTCACTCAGGAATCATTAGGACCTGGATACTCTATTCCACACCTGTGCATCACATTGACCATGGACCTCTCGTCCCATTCTGGGACTCAAACTAATCTAGTTACTGGTTCCCCTTTGGGCCTCACCCTTACCTGGTGACTCTGGTCACCCGTTTGGCTTCACTTGGGCCTGGTGAATCTGGTCCTTAGCTAGTCTCACCTGAATCTGGTGAATGGTATCCACCTGGGCCTCACCTGGTCTTGGAGAATCCTGTTGCCACATGTGCCTCACCTGGACCTTGTGACTGTGGTCCCACCTGGATCTCACCTGGATCTGGTGGCTCTGGTTCCCATATGGGGCTCTCCTGGACCTGGTTCCTGTGGTCTCCATCTGGCCTCACCTGGAACACAATGACTCTGATCCATATTTGGGCCTCTCCTGCACCCGTTGACTATGGTCCTTACATGGGCATCATTGGGACCTCGATACTCTCTTATATACCTGGGCCTCACCTGGACCTGGTGACTTTGGTCCCACCCGGGCCTCTACTGGATGAGGTGACTGGTTCCCACAGGGACCTCACCTGGACCTGGTGACTCAGGTCCTCATATGGGCATCATGGGACCTGGTTTCTCAGTTCCACATCGGGGCCTCACCTGTACCTAGTGATTCTCGTCCCCCTCTGGACCTCACCCTGACGTGGTGACTCTGGTCCCCACCTGGATATCACCAGAACTGGGTGACTCTGGTCCCCCTCTGGGCTCACCCGGATATGGGGACACTGGTCCTCAACTGGGCCTCAATAGGACCTGGTGAATCTGCTCCTCACTTAGGCTTCGTCTGGACCTTGTGACACTTTTCCCACCTGGCATCAATGGGACATTGCTACTCTGTTCCCCACCTGGGCCTCACCTGGACATAATAACTTTGCTCCACTCTTTGGCCTCAACTGGTCCTGATGACTCTGGTCCCCCCACCTAGGCCTCAATCTGGACCTGGTGACTGTGGTCCCCACCTGGGTCTCACCTGGACCTGGTGACTCTCGTTCCCAGGTGAACCACACGTGGACCTGGTGACTGTGGTTTTCTTGTAGACTCACATTTACCTGGTGACTCCGGTCCCCACTAGGGCCTCACCTGGATCTGGTTACTCTGGCCCGCCGGTTGGCCTCACCTGGACCTGGTGAGTGAGGTTGCCACCTAGGCCTCACACATAGCTGGTGACTCAGGTCCCCACGTGAGCCTCTTGGACCTGGTGAATCTGGTCCTTACCTGGTCCTTTCCTAGACCCGGGGACTCTATCCCCACCTGGGCCTCACCTGGACCTGGTGAATCTGGTCCCCATCTGGTTCTCACCCAGGTCTGGTGACTTTGTTCCCCACCTGGACCTGATTGCTGTGAACTCCCTCTTGGCCTCACCTGCAACTGGTGACTCTGATTCTATCTGGGCCTCACCCAGATCTGGTGACTCTGGTCCTCACTTGGGCATCATTGGTACCTGGTGACTCTGTTCCACACCTGAGCCTCACCTGGACCCGATGACTCTGGGACCACTCTGGGCCTCCACCTGACCTGGTGACTCTCGTCCCCATCTGGATATCACCTGGACCAGATGATACTCTTACCCTTCTAAGGCTCAAACAGATATGGTGAAACTGATCCTCAACTGGGCCTCACCTGGACCTAGTGAATATGCTCCATCTGGGCCTTATTTGGACCTGGTGACTTGGTCCCTACCTGGGCTCATCGGGACATGGTTCCACTGCATTGCCTGCAGATTGGCCTCATCTGGACCTGGCAAATCTGGTCCCAACCTGAGCATCACCAGGACATGGTTCCTCTGCATGGCCTGCAGGTTGGCCTCACCTGGACCTGGTAAGTGGGGTTGCCACCTGGGCCTCCCCCATACCTTGTGACACAGGGCCCCACGTGGGCCTCTCTTTGACATGGTGAATCTGGTCCTTACCTGGTCCTCACTCGGAACTAGTAAGTCTGGACACAACATGGGAATCATCTGGACCTGGTGAATCTGGTCCCCATTGGGCCTCACCCAGTCCTGGTGACTTTGTTCCCCACCTGGACCTGATTGCTGTGGACTCCTTTGGGCCTCACCTGGAACGGGTGACTCTGATCGTAACTGGGACTCACCCAGATCTGGTGACTCTGGTCCTCACCTGTGGACCATTATGAACTGGATACTCTGTTCCACACCTGATACTCACCTGGACATGATGAAGCTGGATCCCCTCTGGGCCACAGCCTGACATGGTGACTCAGGTCCCCATCTGGATATCACCAGAATCGGGTGACTCTGTTCCCCCTCTGGGACTCACCCGGAGCTGGGACACTGGTCCTCAACTGGGCACAACTGGACCTGGTGAATATACTCCTCATTTAGGTCTCGTCTGGACCTTGTGACACTTTTCCCACCTGGCATCAATGGGACATGGTTACTCTGTTCCCTCTGATCCTCACCTGGACATGATAACTTTGCTCCACACTTTGACCTCAACTGGTCTTGATGACTCTGATCCCCGCACCTAGGCCTCAAACTGAACCTAGTGACTGTGGTCCCCACCTGGGTCACACCTGGACCTGGTGACTGTGGTCCCCACATGGGTCTCACCTGGACCTGGTGGTCTCGTTCCTACATGAACCACGCCTGGACCTGGTGACTCTGGCGTTCTTGTAGACTAACTTTTACCTGGTGAATCCGGTCCCCACTAGGGACTCACGTGGATCTGGTGACTCTGGCCTGCAGGTTGGTCTCACCAGGACCTGGTGAGTGGGGTTGCCACCTGGGCCTCACCCATACCTGGTGACTCAAGTCCCTACGTGGGCCCCTTGGACCTGGTGAATCTTGTCCTTACCCGGTCCCCTCCTAGACCCGGGGACTCTTGTCACCACCTGGGCCTCACCTGGACCTGGTGAATCTGGTCCACATCTGGGCATCACCCAGTCCTGGTGACTTTGTTCCCCACCTGGACCTGATTGCTGTGCCCTTTCTTGGCCTCACCTGGAACTGCGCCTCACACATACATTGTGACAAGGTCCCCACGTGGATCTCACTTGGACCTGGTGAATCTCGTCCTTAACTGGTCCTCACCCGGAACTGGTAACTCTGGTCCACACCTGGGAATAACCTGGACCTTTTGAATCTGGTCCCCATCTTGGCCTCACACAGTCCTCGTGACTTTGTTCCCAACCTGAACCTGATTGCTGTGTACACCTTCTTGGCCTCACCTGGAACTGGTGACTCTGATCCTAACTGGGCCTCATCCAGATCTGGTGACTCTGGTCCTCACCTGTGGACCATTATGACCCGGATACTCTTTTCCACACCTGAGAGTCACTTGGTCATGATGACTCTGGATCCCCTCTGGGCCTCACTCTGACATGGTGACTCTGGTCCCCATCTGGATGTCACCTAGACCAGGTGAATCTGGTACCCTTCTAGGCCTCAACTAGACCGGGTGATCTGGACCTCAACTGGGCCTCACCGGGACCTAGTGAATATACTCCCCACCTGCGCCTCATCTGGACGTGGTGACTCGGGTTCTTCCTGGGCATTATCGGGACAATGTTACTCTATGCCCGACAGGGACTGACCTGATCCTGGTAACTCTGGTCCTGACTTTGGCATCTTCTCTACCGGGTGACTCTGGCTCCACCTGGGCCTCACCTGTAACTGGTGACTCTGATCCTAAGCATGGCCTCACCTGACCTGGTGACTGTTGTTCCCATCGGGACCTCACCTGGACCTCATGTCTCTGGTCCCACCTGGTCCTCACCAGGACCTGGTGTCTCTGGTACCCACCTGGGTAGCATCAGGATATGGTTACACTGTTCAATAACAGTGACCCAGCCGGACCTATTAACTCTGGTCTTCACCTGGGGCACACCTGGACATGGTGACACTGGTACCCACTTGGGTCTGACCTGAACATGGTGAGTCGGATCCCCGCCTGGTCCTCACCTGTAACTGGTGATTCTCATTCCCACATGGACATCATGTGGACCTGGTGGCTGCAGTTTTTCTAGCTTCTCATATACCTCGTGACTCTGGTTCCCACTAGAGCCTCACCGGGACCTGGTGAGTGTGGTTGCCACCTGCACCTCACCTGGACCTGGTGATTCTGGTCTGCACCCGAGACTACCCTGGATCTGGTGACTGTAGTCCCCACCTGGGCTTCACCTGGATTTGGGGACTTCGGTCCCCATCTGGGACTAACCTGGCACTGTTGACTATCGTCCTCAACTGGGCAAATTTGGAACCCGGTGACTGTGTTCCACAACTGGACCTCACCTGGATCAGGTGACTCTGGTCCCCCTCTGGGTCTCACCGTGCCGTAGTGACTGTGAACCCCACTTTAGCATGACTTGGACCTGTTGACCCTGGTTGCCACCTGCGCCTGACCTCGAACTGTTGACACTGGTTCTTTCAAGGGCGTCCCCTGGACATGGTTATCCTGGTGCCCACATGGGCCTCACCTGGACCTGGTGACTCTTGTCTCCACCGGGAAGTCACCTGGATCTGCTTACTGTGTTCCACACCTGGGCCTCAAGTAGACCTGTTGACCATGGTCCCCAAGCCGGCCTCACATGGACCTGTTGCCTCTGATCCCCACCAGGGCTTCACGTATACCTGGCAACTCTGGTCCTCACATTCGCCTCATCTGGACCTAGTGACTCTGGTCCCCACCTGGGCTTCACCTGGATCTGATGACTCTGGTCCCCACCTGGACTTCACCTGGATCTGGTGACTCTGGTCCCCACCTGGACCTGACCTGCATCTGGTGACTCTGGTCCTCAGTTTGGCCTCACCTGGACCTGGTGAGTGGGGTTGCCACCTGGACCTCACCCATACCTGGTGACTCAGGTCCCCACTTGAGCCTCTTGGACCTGGTGAATCTGGTAATTCTGGTCACCACCTGGGAATCCCCTGGACCTGGAGAATCTGGTCGCCATCTGGGCCTCACCCAGTCCTGGTGACTTTGCTCCCCACGTGGACCTGATTGCTGTGGACTCCTTTTGGGCCTCACCTGGAACTGGTGAGTCTGATCCTAACTGGGCCTCACCCAGATCTGGTGACTCTGGTCCTCACCTGCGGACCACTATGACCTGGATACTCTGTTCCACACCTGAGCCTCACCTGGACATAATGACTCTGGATCCTCTCTGGGCCTCACTCTGACATGGTGACTCTGGTCCCCATCTGGATGTCACCTAGACCAGGTGAATCTGGTACCCCTGTCGGCCTCAACCAGACCTGGTGACTCTGGTCCTCAACTGGGCCTCACCTGGACCTAGTGAACATGCTCCTCACCTGCGCCTCATCTGGACGTGGTGACTCGGGTACTACCTGGGCATCCTCGGGACATGGTTACTCTATTCCCCAATGGGACTGACCTGATCCTAGTAACTCTGGTCCTGTCTTTGGCCTCTTTTGTACCAGGTCACTCTGGCTCCACCTGGGCCTCACCTGTAACTGGTAACTCTGATCCTAAGCATGGCCTCACCTGACCTGGTGACTGTGGTTCCCATCGGGATCTTACCTGGACCTCATGTCTCTGGTCCCACCTGGGCCTCACCAGGACCTGGTGTCTCCGGTACACACCTGGGTAGCATTAGGATATGGTTACACTGTTCACTAACAGCGACCCAGCCGGACCTATTTACTCTGCTCTTCACCTGGGCCACACCTGGACATGGTGACACTGGATACCACCTGGGTCTCAACTTGACATGGTGAGTCAGATCCCCACCTGGTCCTCTTGTGTAACTGCTGATTCTCCGGCCCATATGGACACCATGTGGACCTGGTGGCTGCAGTGTTTCTAGCTTCTCATGTACCTTGTGACTCTGGGCCCCGCCAGGGCCTCACTGGGTCCTGGGGAATGTTGTTGCCACCTGCATCTCACTTGGACCTGGTGATTATGGTCTGCACCTGAGACTACCCTGGATCTACTGACTGTGGTCCCCATCTGGGCTTCACCTGGATATTTGGACTCCGGTCCCCATCTGGGCCTCACCTGGCCCTGTTGACTATCGTCCTCAACTGGGCAAAATTGGGACCCGGTGACTGTGTTCCAAAACTGGAAGTCACCTGGACCAGGTGACTCTGGTCCCCCTCTGGGTCTCACCGTACCTAGTGACTGTGAACCCTACGTTGGCCTGACTTGGACCTGCTGACCCTGGTTGCCACCTGCGTCTAACCTCGAACTGTTGACTCTGGTATTTTCAAGGGCCTCCCTTGTACCTGGTTATCCTGTTCCCCACCTGGGCCTCACCTGGACGTGGTGACTCTTGTAACCACCGGGGACTCACCAGGACCTGCTTACTGTGTTCCACACCTGGGCCTCAAGTAGACTTGTTGACCATGGTCCCCAAGCCGGCCTCACATGGACCTGTTGCCTCTGATCCCCACCGGGGCCTCAAGTGTACCTGGGAACTCTGGTCCTCACCTGGGCCTCATCTGGTCCTAGAGACTCTGGTCTCCACCTGGGCTTCACCTGGATTTGGTGACTCAGGTCCCCACCTGGACTTACCTGGATCCGTTGACACTGGTCCCCACCTGGACCTCTCCTGGACCTGGTGACTCTCTTTCCAACATGGACCTCACCTGGATCTGGTGACTCTGGTCCTCAGTTTGGCCTCACCTGGACCTGGTGTCTCTCGTCCCCACTTGAACCTAACTCAGAACTGCTGAATATTGCCCCAACCTGGCCACATCCATACCTGGTGACACTTGTCCCCACCTTTGCCTCAATTCCACCTGATGAATCTGGTCCTCACGTTTGCCTCACATGGACCTGGCACTCAGCTGGACCTGGGACTTAGCTGGATAGAGTGGATCTGGTTCCCACAAGGGGTCACCTGATACTGGTGACTGTGGTTTTATTCTATGCCTCATCAGGACCTAGTGATTCTGTTCCCCATATGGGCCTGCATGGCCCTAGTGACTCTGGTACTCACCCAGGCATCATTGCGACCTGGATACTCTATTCCACACTTGGCCTCACTTTGACCAGGGACCTCTGGTCCCATTCTGGACCTCAAACTAATCTGGTTACTCTGGTTCCCCCTCTGGGCCTCACCCTTACCTGGTGACTCTGGTCACCCCTTGGGCTTCATTTGGGCCTGGTGAATCTGGTCCTTAGGTGGTCCGCACCTGGATCTGGTGACTGGTCGCCACCTGGAACTCTTCTGGACTTGGTGAATCCTGTTGCCACCTGGGCCTCACTTGGACCTTGTGACTGTGGTCCCACCTGGACCTCACCTGGATCTGGGGGCTCTGGTTCCCATTTGGGGCTCTCCTGGACCTGGTTCCTGTGGTCTCCATCTGGCCTATCCTGGAACACAATGACTCTGATCCATATTTGTGCCTCTCCTGCACTTGTTGACTCTGGTCTTTACCTGGGCATCATTGGGACCTGGATACTCTCTTATATACCTGGGCCTCACCTGGACCTGGTGATAGAGGTCCCAACTTGGCCTCACCTGGATAGGTGACTGGTTCCCACAGGGACCTCACCTGGTCCTGGTGACTCAGGTCCTCATATGGGCATCATGGGACCTGGTTTCTCAGTTCCAAATAGGGGCCTCATCTGGACCTAATGATTCACCTTCCCCTCTGGGCCTCACCCTGACGTGGTGACTCAGGTCCCCACCTGGATATCACCAGAACCGGGTGACTCTGGTCTCCCTCTGAGACTCAGCGGAGCTGTGGACACTGGTTCTCAACTAGGCCTCAACAGGACCTGATGAATCTACTCTTCACTTAGGCCTCGTCTGACCTTGTGACTCTTTTCCCACCTGGCATCAATGGGACATTGGTACTCTGTTCCCCACCTGGGCCTCACCTGGACATGATAATTTTGCTCCATTCTTTGGCCTCAACTGCTCCTGATGACTCTCTTCCCCCCACCTAGGCCTCAATAGGGACCTGGTGACTGTGGTCCCCACCTGGGTCTCACCTGGACCTGGTGACTCTCGTTCCTACATGAACCACACCTGGACTTGGTGACTGTGGTGTTCTTGTAGACTCACATTTCCCAGGTGACTCAGGTCCCCACTAGGGCCTCACCTCGATCTGGAGACTCTGGCCTGCAGGTTCGCCTCACCTGGACTTGGTGAGTGGGGTTGACACCTGGGCGTCACCCATACCTGGT
Organism: Canis lupus familiaris; assembly: GCF_011100685.1. Classification (NCBI taxonomy): domain Eukaryota; kingdom Metazoa; phylum Chordata; class Mammalia; order Carnivora; family Canidae; genus Canis; species Canis lupus. The sequence continues at coordinate 126,037 of NC_049253.1, read as the reverse complement.
GACTCAGGTCCCCACGTGGGCCTCTTGGACCTGGTGAATCTGGTCCTTACCTGGCCTCTCTCAGACCCAGGGACTCTGGTCACCACCTGGACCTCACCTGGACCTGGTGATTCTGGTCCCCATCTGGGCCTCACCCATTCCTGGTGACTTTGCTCCCCACCTGGACCTGATTGCTGTGGACTCTTTCTTGGCCTCACCTGGAACTGGTGACTCTGATCCTATCTGCGCGTCACCCAGATCTGGTGACTCTGGGCCTCACCTGGGCATCATTGGTACCTGGTGACTCTGTTCCACGCCTGAGTCTAACCTGGACATGATGACTCTGGAACCACTCTAGTCCTCTCCCTGACCTGATGCCTCAGGTCCCCATCTGGATGTCACCTGGACGATGTGATTCTGGTACCCCTCTAAGCCTCAACTAGATCTGGTGACAGTGGTCCTCAACTGGACCTCACTGGACCTAGTGAATATGCTCCATCTGGGTCTCATTTGGACCTGGTGACTCTAGTCCCTATCTGGGCATCATCGGGACATGGTTCCTCTGCATGGCCTGCAGTTTGGCCTCACCTGGACCTGGGGAGTGGGGTTGCCACCTGGGCCTCACCCATGCTTGGTGACACAGGTACCGACGTGGGCCTCACTTGGACCTGGTGAATCTTTTCCTTACCTGGTCCTCACCCGGAACTGGTAACTCTGGTCACCACCTGGGAATCACTTGTACCTGGTGAATCTGGTCCCCATCTGGGCCTCACCCAGTCCTCGTGACTTTGTTCCCCACCTGCACCTGATTGCTGTGGACTCCTTCTTGGCCTCACCTGGAACTGGTGACTCTGATCCTACCTGGGCCTCACCCAGATCTGGTGACTCTGGTCCTCACCTGTGGACCATTATGACCTGGATCTCTGTTCCACACCTGAGCCTCACCTGGACATGATGACTATGGATCCCCTCTGGGCCTCACCCTGACATGGTTACTCTGCTCCACATCTGGATGACACCTAGACCAGGTGAATCTGGTACCCCTGTCGGCCTCAACTAGACCTGGAGAATCTGGTCCTCAAGTGTGCCTCACAGAGACCTAGAGAATATGCTCCCCACCTGCTCCTCATCTGCACCTGGTGACTCTGGTTCTACCTGCGCATCATCGGGACATGGTTACTCTATTCCCCTCTCGGACTGACCTGATCCTGGTAACTCTGGTCCGGACTTTGGCCTGTTCTGTACCAAGTGACTCTGGCTCCACCTGGGCCTCACCTGTAACTGGTGACTATGATCCTAAGCATGGCCTCACCTGACCTGGTGACTGTGGTTCCCATCGGGACCACACCTTGACCTGGTGTCTCTGGTACCCACCTGGGTAGCATCAGGATATGGTTACAATGTTCACTAACACTCATCCAGCCGGACCTAAAAACACTGGTCTTCACCTGGGGCACACAAAGACATGGTGACACTGGTTCCCACCTGGGTCTCACCTGGACATGGTGAGTCGGATCCCCACCTGGTCCTCACATGTAACTGGTGATTTTCGTTCCCACATGGACATCATGTGGACCTGGTGGCTGCAGTGTTTCTAGCTTCTCATGTACCTCGTGTCTCTGGTCCCCACCGGGGCCTCACCGGGACCTGGTGAGTGTGGTTGCCACCTGTACCTCAGCTGGACCTGGTGATTCTGGTCTGCACCCGAGACTACACTGGATTGGTGACTGTGGTCCCTACCTGGGCTTCACCTGGATTTGAGGATTCCGGTCCCCATCTGGGCCTCACCTGGCCTTGTTGACCATGGTCCTCAACTGGCCAGAATTGGGACCCTGTGACTGTGTTCCACAACTGGACCTCACCTGGACCAGGTGACTCTGGTCCCACTCTGGGTCTCACCGTGCCCTAATTACTGTGAACCCCACTTTGGCCTGACTCGGACCTGCTGACCCTGGTTGCCACCTGCGCCTGACCTCGAACTGTTGACTCTGGTTCTTTCAAGGGCCTCCCCTGTACCTGGTGATCCTGGTCCCCACCTGGGCCTCACCTGGACGTGGTGACTCTTGTCACCACCGGGGACTCACCTGGACCTGGTTAAGGTGTTCCACACCTGGGCCTCAAGTAGACCTGTTGACCATGGTACCCAAGCTGACCTCACATGGCCTGTTGCCTCCGATCCCCAACGGGGCCTCACGTGTACCTGGTAACTCTGGTCCTCACCTGGGCCTAATCTGGACCTAGTGACTCTGGTCCCCACCTGGGCTTCACCTGGATCTGGTGACTCTGGTCCCCACCTGGACTTCACCTGGATCTGGTGACTCTGGTCCCCACCTGGACCTCTCCTGGACCTGGTGACTCTCTTTCCAACATGGACCTCACCTGGGTCTGGTGACTCTGGTCCTCAGTTTGGCCTCACCTGGACCTGGTGTCTCTCGTCCTCACTTTGACCTAACTCAGAACTGATGAATCTTCACCCACCTAGGCCTCACCCAGACCTGGTGACTCTTGTCCCCAGCTATGCCTCAATTCGACCTGATGAATCTGGTAGTCACGTGGGCCTCACATGGACCTGGGACTCAGCTAGATAGAGTGGCTCTGGTTCCCACAAGCGGCTCACCTGATACTGCTGAATGTGGTCTTATTCTATGCCTCACTAGGACCTGGTGATTCTGTTCCCCATCTGGGCCTGCATGGCCCTAGTAACTCTGGTCCTTACCCAGGCATCATTGGGATCTGGATACTCTATTCCACACCTGGGCCTCACTTTGACCAGGGACCTCTGGTCCCATTCTGGGCCTCAAACGAAACTGGTTACTCTGGTTCCCCCTCTGGGCCTCACCCCTACCTGGTGACTCTGGTCACCCCTTGGGCTTCACTTGGGCCTGGAGAATCTGGTCCTTATCTGTTCCGCACCTGGATCTGGTGACTGGTCGCCACCTGGCCCCACCTGGACTTGGTGAATCCTGTTGCCTCCTGCGCCTCACCTGGACCTTGTGACTGTGGTCCAACCTGGACCTCACCTGGACGAGGTGACTGGTTCCCACAGGGACCTCACCTGGACCTGGTGACACAGGTCCTCATACGGGCATCATGGGACCAGGTTTCTCAGTTCCACATCGGGGCCTCACCTGGACCTAGTGATTCTCGTCCCCTTCTGGGCCTCACCCGGACATGGTGATTCTGGTCCCCACCTGGATATCACCAGAACCAGGTGACTCTGGTCCCCCTCTGGGACTCACCCGGAGCTGGGACACTGGTCCTCAGCTGATCCTCAACAGGACCTGGTGAATCTACTCCTCACATAGGCCTCGTTTGGACCTTGTGACTCTTTTCTTACCTGACATCAATGGGACATGGTTATTCTGTTCCCCACCTGGGCCTCACCTGGACATGATAACTTTCCTCCACACTTTGGCCTCAACTGCTCCTGATGACTCTCATCCCTCCACCGAGGCCTCAATCTGGACCTGGTGACTGTGGTCCCCACCTGGGTCTCACCTGGACCTGGTGACTCTCGTTCCCACATGAAACACACCTGGACCTGGTGACTGTGGTGTTCTTGTAGACTCACATTTACCTGGTGACACCGGTCCTCACTAGGGCCTCACCTGGATCTGGTGACTCTGGCCTGCAGGTTGGCCTCACCTGGACCTGGTGAGGGGGTTGCCACCTGAGCTTCACCCATACCTGGTGACTCAGGAACCCACGTGGTTCTCTTGGACCTGGTGAATCTGGTCCTTACATGGTCCACTCCCAGACCCGGGGATTCTGGTCACCTCCTGGGCCTCACCTGGACCTGGTGAATCTCTACCCCATCTGGGCCTCAACCAGTCCTGGTGAGTTTGTTCCCCACCTGGACATGATTGCTTTGGACTCTTTCTTGGCCTCACCTGGAACTGGTGACTCTTATCCTCTCTGCGCGTGACTCAGGCATGGATACTCTGGTCCCCATCTGGATGTCACCTGGACCAGGTGATTCTGGTACCCCTCTAGGTCTAAACAAGATCTGGTGTCTCTGATCCTCAGCTGGGCCTCGTCTGGACCTAGTGAATATGCTCCATGTGGGCCTCATTTGGACCTGGTGACTCTCTTCCCTACCTGGGCATCATCAGGACAAAGTTCCACTGCATGGCCTTTAGGATGGCCGCACCTGGACCTGGTAACTGTGGTTCTACCTGGGCATCATCGGGACGTGGTTACTCTATTCCCAGTGGGACTGACCTGATCGTGGTAACTCTGGTCCTGACTTTGGCCTCTTCTGTGCCATGTGACTCTGGCTCCCCCTGGACCTCACCTGTAAGTGGTGACTCTGATCCTAAGCATGGCCTCAACTCACCTGGTGACTGGTCTCCATCGGTACCTCACCTGGACCTCATGTCTCTGGTCCCAACTGGCACTCACCAGGACTTGTATCTGTTTCCCACCTGAGTACCATCAGGATATGGTTACACTGTTCACTCACAGTGACCCAGCCGGACTTATTAACTCTAGTCTTCACCTGGGCCACACCTGGACATGGTGACACTGGTTCCCACCAGGGTCTCACCTGGACATGCTGATTCAGATCCCACCTGGTCCTCACCTGTAACTTGTAATTCTCGTTCCCACATGGACATCATGTGGACCTGGTGGCTGCAGTGTTACTAGCTTCTCATGTACCTCGTGACTCTGGTCCCCGCCAGGGCCTCACCGGGACCTGGTGAGTGTGGTTGCCACCTGCACCTCACCAGGATCTGTTGATTCTGGTCTGCACCTGCGACTCCCCGGGATCTGGTGACTGTGGTCCCCACCTGGGCTTCACCTGGATTTGGGTACTCCGGTCCCCATCTGGTCCTCACCTGCCCCTGTTGACCATGGTACTCAACATGCAATATGGGACCCGGTGACTGTGTTCCACAACTGGACCTCACCTGGACCAGGTGACTCTGGTCCAAATGTGGGTGGCTCTGGTTCCCACATCGGCTCTCCTGGACCTGGTTCCTGTGGTCTCCATCTGGCCTCACCTGGAACACAATGACTCTGAACCATAATTGGGCCTCTCCTGGACCTGTTGACTCTGGTCCTTACCTGGGCATCATTGGGACCTGGATACTCACTTATATACCTGGGCCTCACCTGGACCTGGTGACTGTGGTCCCACCTGGGCCTCACCTGGACGAGGTGACTGGTTACCACAGGGACCTCACCTGGACCTGGTGACTCAGGTCCTCAAATGGGCATCATACGACCTGGTTTCTCAGTTCCACATCGGGGCCTCACCTGGACCTAGTGATTCTCGTCCACCTCTGGCCTCACCCTGAGGTGGTGACTCTGGTCCCCACCTGGATATCACCAGATCCGGGTGACTCTGGTCCCCCTCTGGGACTCACCCGGAGCTGGGGACACTGGTCCTCAACTGGGCCTCAACAGGACCTGGTGAATCTACTCCTCACTTAGGCTTCGTCTGGACCTTGTGACTCTTTTCCCACCTGGCATCAATGGGACATGGTTACTCTGTTCCCCACCTGGGCCTCACATGGACATGATAACTTTGCTCCACACTTTGGCCTTAACTGGTCCTGATGACTCTAGTCCCCCCACCTAGGCCTCAATCTGGATCTGGTGACTGGTCCCCACATGGGTCTCACCTGGACCTGGTGACTCAAGTTCCCACATGACCCACACCTGGACCTGGTGACTGTTGTGTTCTTGTAGACTCACATTAACCTGGTGACTCCGGTCCCACTAGGGCCTCACCTGGATCTGGTGACTCTGGCCTGAAGGTTGGCCTCACCTGGACCTGGTGAGTGGGGTTGCCACCTGGTCCTCACCCATACCTGGTGACTCAGGTCCTCACCTTGGCCTCTTCGACCTGGTGAATCTGGTCCTTACCTGGTCCTCCCCCAGACCCGGGGACTCTGGTCACCTCCTGGGCGTCACCTGGACCTGGTGAATCTGGTCCCCATTTGGGTCTCACCCAGTCCTGGTGACTTTGTTCCCCACCTGGACCTGATTGCTGTGGATTCTTTCTTGGCCTCACAAGGAACTGGTGACTCTGATCCTGTCTGCGTGTCACCTAGACCTGCTGACTCTGGTCCTCACCTGGGCATCATTGGTACCCGGTGACTCTGTTCCACACCTGAGCATCACCTGGACATGATGACTCTGGAACCTCTCTGGGCCTCATCCTGACCTGGTGACTCTGGTCCCCATCTGGATGTCCCCTGGACCAGGTGATTCTGGTAGCCCTCTAGGCCTCACCAGATCTCTTGACTCTGGTCCTCAACTGGGCCTAACCTGGACCTAGTGAATATGTTCCATCAGGGTCTCATTTGGACCTGGTGACTCTCGTCCCTACCTGGCCATCATCGGGACATGGTTCCACTGCATGGCCTGCAGGTTGGCCTCATCTAGTGCTGGTAAATCTGGTCCCTACCTGGGCATCATCGGGACATGGTTCCACTGCATGGCCTGCAGGTTGGCCTCACCTGGACGTGGTAAATCTAGTACCAACCTGGGCATCATCGGGACATGGTTCCTCTGCATGGCCTGCATGTTGGCCTCAGCTGGACCTCGAGAGTGTGGTTGCCACCTGGGGCTCACCCATACCTGTTGACTCAGGTCCCCACGTGGGCCTCTTGGACCTGGTGAATCTGGTCCTTACCTGGTCCTCTCCCAGACCCGGGGACTCACCTCACCACCTGGGCCTCACCTGGCCCTGGTGAATCTGGTCCCCATCTGGGCCTCACACAGTCCTGGTGACTTTGTTCCACACCTGGACCTGATTGCTATGGACTCTTTCTTGGCCTCACCTGAACCTGGGGACTCTGATCCTAACTGGGCCTCACCCAGATCTGGCGATTCTGGTCCTCACCTGTGGACCATTATGACCTGGATACTCTGTTCCACACCTGAGCCTCACCTGGACATGATTACTCTGGATCCACTCTGAGCCTCACCCTGACATGGTGACTCTGGTCCCCATCTGGATGTCACTAGAGCAGGTGAATCTGGTACCCCTCTGGGCCTCAACCAGATCTGGTGACTCTGGTCTTCAACTGGGCCTCACCTGGACCTAGTAAATATGCTCCATCTGGGCCTCATTTGGACCTGGTGACTCTGGTCCCTACGTGGGCAACATCGCGACCTGGTTCCACATAATGGTCTACAGGTTGACCTCTTCTTGACCTGGTAACTCTGGTCCCTACTTGGGCATCATTGGGACAGGGTTCCTCTGCATGGCCTGCAGGTTGGCGTCACCTGGACCTCGTACCTCTGGTCCCTACCTGGGCATCATCTGGACACGGTTCCTCTGCATGGCCTGCAGGTTGGCCTCACCTAGACCTGGTGAGTGGGCTTGCCACCTGGGCCTCACCCATACCTGGTGACACAGGTCTCACGTGGGCGTCACTTGGACCTGGTGAATCTGTTCCTTACCTGGTCCTCACCCGGAACTGGTAACCCTTGTCACCAAATGGGAATCACCTGGACCTCGTGAATCTGGTCCCCATCTGGGCCTCACACATTCCTGGTATCTTTGATCCCCACCTGGACCTGATTGCTGTGGACTCCTTCTTGGCCTCACCTGGAACTGGCAACTCTGATCCTAACTGGGCCTCACCCAGATCTGGTGACTCTGGTCCTCACCTGTGGACCATTATGACCTGGATACTCTGTTCCACACCTGAACCTCACCTGGATATGATGACTCTGGATTCCCTCTGGGCCTCACCATGACATGGTGACTCTGGTCCCCATCTGGATGTCCCCTAGACCAGGTGAATCTGGTACCCCTCTAGGCGTCAACTAGACCTGGTGACTCTGGTCCTCATCTGGGCCTCACCTTGACCTAGTGAATATTCTACCCACCTGCGCCTCGCTGGACCTGGTGACTCTGACTCTACCTGGGCATCATTGGGACATGGTTACTGTATTACCCACTGGGACTGACCTGATCCTGGTAACTCTGGTCCTGACTTTGGCCTCTTCTTTACCAGGTGACTCTGGCTCCACCTGGGCCACACCTGTACCTGGTAACTCTGATCCTCAGCATAGGCTCACCTGACCCGGTGACTGTGGTTCCCATCGGGACCTCACTTGGACCTCATGTCTCCGGTTACACCTGGGCCTCACCAGGACCTGGTGTCTCTGGTACCCACCTGGGTAGCATCAGCATATGGTTACAGTGTTCACTAACACTCATCCAGCCGGACCTAATAACTCTGGTCTTCACCTGGGGCACACGCGGACATGGTGACACTGGTTCCCACCTGGGTCTCACCTGGACATGGTGAGTCGGATCCCCACCTGGTCCTCACCTGTAACTGGTGATTTTCATTCCCACATGGACATCATGTGAACCTGGTGGCTGCAGTGTTTCTAGCTTGTCATGTACGTCATATCTCTGGTCCCCACCGGGGCCTCTCCGGACCGGGTGAGTGTGGTTGCCACCTGCACCTCACATGGACCTGGTGATCTGGGCCTCACCCAGTCCTGGTGACTTTGTTCCCCACCTGGACCTGATTGCTGTGGACTCTTTCTTAGCCTCACCTGGAACTGGTGACTCTGATCCTATCTGCGCGTCACCCAGACCTGGTGACTCTGGTCCTCACCTGGGCATCATTGGTACCTGGTGACTCTGTTCTACACTTGAGCCTCAACTGGACATGCTGACTCTGGAACCTCTCTGGGCCTCACCCTGCCTTGGTGACTCTGGTACCCATCTGGATGTCACCTGGACCAGGTGATTCTGGTACCGCTCTAGGCCTCAAACAGTTCTGGTGAACCTGGTCCTCAACTGGGCCTCACCTGGACCTAGTGAATATGCTCCATCTGGGACTCATTTGGACCTGGTGACTCTGGTACCTACCTGGGCATCATAGGGATATGGTTCCAATGCATGCCTTGCAGGTTGGCCTCACCTGGACCTGGTAACTCTGGTCCCTACCTGGGCATAAACGGGACATGGTTCCACTGCATGGCCTGCAGGTTGGCCTCACCTGGACCTGGGGAGTGGGGTTGCCAATTGTGCCTCACCCATACCTGGTGACACAGGTCCCCACGTGGGCCTCAATTGGACCTGGTGAATCTGGTCCTTACCTGGTCCTTCCCCAGAACTGGTAACTCTGGTCACCACCTGGGAATCACCTGGGCCTGGTGAATCTGGTCCCCATCTAGGCCTCACCCAGTCCTGGTGACTTTGTTCCCCACAGGGACCTGATTGCTGTGGACGCCTTCTTGGCCTCAACTGGGACTAGTGACTCTGATCCTAACTGGGCCTCACCCAGATCTGGTGACTCTGGTCCTCACCTGTGGACCATTAACCTGGATACTCTGTTCCACACCTGAGCCTCACCTGGACATGAAGACTCTGGATCCCCTCTGGGCCTCACCCTGACATGGTGACTCTAGTCCCCATCTGGATGTCACTTAGTCCAGGTGAATCTTGTACCCCTCTAGGCCTCAACTACACCTGGTGACTCTGGTCCTCAACTGGGCCTCACCGGGACCTAGAGAATATGCTCCCCACCTGCGCCTCATCTGGACCTGGTGACTCTGGTTCTACCTGGTCATCATCGGGACATGGTTACTGTATTCCCCACTGGGACTGACCTGATCCTGGTAACTCTGGTCCGGACTTTGGCCTGTTCTGTACAAGGTGACTCTGGCTCCACCTGGGCCTCATCTGTAACTGGTGACTCTGATCCTAAGCAAGGCCTCACCTGACTTTCTGACTGTGGTTCCCATCGGGACCTCACCTGGACCTCATGTCTCTAGTCGCACCTGGGCCTCACCAGGACCTGGTGTCTCTGGTACCCACCTGGGTAGCATCAGGATATCGTTACACTCTTCACTATCAGTGACACATCGGGACGTATTAACTCTGGTCTTCACCTGGGCCACACCTGGATGTGGTGACACTGGTTCCCACATGGGTCTCACCTGGACATTGTGAATCGGATCCCCACCTGGGCCTCATTTGTAACTGGTGATTCTCGTTCCCACATGGACACCATGTCGACCTCGTGGCTGCAGTGTTTCTAGGTTGTCATGTACCTCGTGACTCTGGTCCCCACCAGGGCCTCACCGGGACCTGGTGAGTGTGGTTGCCACCTGCACCTCACCTGCAGCTGGTGATTCTGGTCTGCACCTGAGACTACCCTGGATCTGGTGACTGTGGTCCCCACCTGGGCTTCACCTGGATTTGGGGACTCCGGTCCCCATCTGGGCCTCAACTGGCCCTGTTGACCATGGTCCTCACTGGGCAAAATCGGGACCCGGTGACTGAGTTCCACAACTGGACCTCACAGGACCAGGTGACTCTGGTCCCCCTCTGGGTCTCACCGTGCCCTAGTGACTGTGAACCCCACTTTGGCCTGACTTGGACCTGCTGACCCTGGTTGCCACCTGCGCCTGATCTCTAACTGTTGACTCTGGTTCTCTCAAGGGCCTCCCCTTTACCTGGTGATCCTGGTCCGCAACTGAGCCCCACCTGAACGTGGTGACCCTTGTCACCACGGGGGACTCACCTGGACCTGCTTACTGTGTTCCACACCTGGGCCTCAAGTAGACCTGTTGACCATGGTACCCAAGCCGTCCTCACATGGACATGTTGCCTCTGAACCCCACCGGGGCCTCAAGTGTACCTGGTAACGCTGGTCCTCACCTGGGCATCATTGGTACCTGGTGACCCTGTTCCACACCTGAGGCTCCCCTGGACATGATGACTCTGGAACCTCTCTGGGCATCAACCTGTCCTCGTGACTCTGGTCCCCATATGGATGTCACCTGGACCACGGAATCATGGTCCTTCTCTGGGCTTCAACCAGGTCTGGTGACTCTCGTCCTCAACTGGGCCTAACCTAGACCTAGTGATTATGCTCCATCTGGGCCTCATTTGGACCTGGTGACTCTGGTCCCTACCTGGGCATCATCGGACATGGTTCCACTGCATGGCCTGTAGGTTGGCCTCACCTGGACCTGGTAACTCGCGTCCCTACCTGGACATCATTGGGACCTGGTTCCTCTGTATGGCCTGCAGTTTGGCCTCACCTGGACCTGGTGAGTGGGTTTGTCACCTGGGCCTCACCCATGCCTAGTGACACAGGTCCCCACGCGGGCCTCACTTGGACCTGGTGAATCTGGTCCTTAACTGGTCCTCACCCGGAACTGGTAACTCTGGTCACCACCTGGGAATCACCTGGGCCTGGTGAATCTGGTCCCCATCTGGGCCTCATCCAGTCCTGGTGACTTTGTTCCCCACAGGGACCTGATTGCTGTGGACTCCTTCTAGGCCTCAGCTGGAACTGGTGACTCTGATCCTAACTGGGCCTCACCCAGTTCTGGTGACTCTGGTCCTCATCTGTGGACCATTATGAGCTGGATAAACTCTTCCACACCTGAGCATCACCTGGGCATGATGACTCTGGAGCCCCTCTGGGCCTCAGCCTGATATGGTGACTCTGGTCCCTATCCGTATGTCACCTAGACCAGGTGAATCTGGTACCCTTCTATGCCTCAACTTGACCTGGTAAATCTGGTCCTCAACTGGGCCTCACCGGGACCTAGTGAACATGCTCCCCACCTGCGCCTCATCTGGACCTGGTGACTCTGGTTCTACCTGGGCATCATCGGGACATGGTTAATCTATTCCCAACTGGGACTGACCTGATCCTGGTAACTCTGGTCCTGACTTTGGCCTCTTCTGTACCAGGTGACTCTGGCTCCACCTCGGCCTCACCTGTAACCTGTGACTCTGATCCTAAGCATGGCCTCACCTGACCTCGTGACTGTGGTTCCCATCGGGACCTCACCTGGACCTCATGTCTCTGGTCCCACCTGGGCCTCAACAGGACCTGGCGTCTCTGGGACCCTCCTGGGTAGCATCAGGATATGGTTACAGTGTTCACTAACAGTGCGCCAGCCGGAACTATTAACTCTGGTCTTCACCTGGGCCACACCTGCACATGGTGACACTGGTTCCCACCTGGGTCTCAGCTGGACATGGTGAGTCGTATCCCCACCTGGTCCTCACCTATAACTGGTGATTCTCGTTCCCACATGGAGATCATGTGGACCTGTTGTCCGCAGTGTTTCTAGCTTCTTTTTTTTAATTTTTATTTATTTATGATAGTCACAGAGAGAGAGGGGCAGAGACACAGGCAGAGGGAGGAGCAGGCTCCATGCACAGGGAGTTCGACGTGGGATTCGATCCCGGGTCTCCAGGATCGCGCCCTGGGCCAAAGGCAGGGGCCAAACCGCTGCGCCACCCAGGGATCCCATGTGTTTCTAGCTTCTCATGTACCTCGTGACTCTGGTCCCCACCAGGGCCTCACCGGGACCTGCTGAGTGTGGTTGCCACCGGCACCTCACCTGGACCTGGTGATTCTGGTCTGCCCCTGAGACTACCCTGGATCTGGTGACTGTGGTCCCCACCTGGTCTTCACCTGGATTTGGGGGCTCCGGTCCCCATCTGGGCCTCACCTGGCCCTGTTGACCATGGTCCTCAACTGGGAAAATTGGGAGCCGGTGACTGTGTTCCACAACTGGACCTCACCTGGACCACGTGACTCTGGTCCCCCTCTGGGTCTCACCGTGCCCTAGTGACTGTGAACCCCACCTTGGCCTGACTTGGACCTGCTGACCCTGGATGCCACCTAAGTCTGATTTCGAACTGTTGACTCTGGTTTTTCAAGGGCCTCCCCTGTACCTGGTGATCCTGGTCCGCATCTGGGCCTCACCTGGACGTGGTTGCTCTTGTCACCACCGGGGACTCACCTGGACCTGCTTACTGTGTTCTACACCTGGGCCTCAAGTACACCTCTTGACCATAGTCCCCAAGCTGGCCTCACATGGACCTGTTTCCTCTGATCCCCACCGGGGCCTCACGTGTACCTAGTAACTCTGGTCCTCACCTGGACCTTATCTGGACCTAGTGACTTTGGTCCCCACCTGGACTTCACCTGGATCTGGTGAGTCTGGTCCCCACCTGGACCTCACCTGGATCTGGTGACTCTGGTCCTCAGTTCGGTCTCACCTGGACCTGGTGTCTCTCGTCCCCACTTTGACCTAACTCAAAACTACAGAATCTTGCCAAACCTAGGACGCACCCAGACCTGGGGACTCTTGTCCCCAGCTATGCCTCAATTGGAACTGACCTGATGAATCTGGTCCTCACGTGGGCCTCACATGGACTTGGGACTCAGCTGCATAGAGTGGCTCTGGTTCCCACAAGAGTCTCAGCTGTTACTGGTGACTCGGGTCTTTTTCTATACCTCACAAGGACCTAGTGATTCTGTTCCCCATCTGGGCCTGCATGGCCCTAGTGACTCTGGTCCTCACCCAGGCATCATTGGGACCTGGATACTCTATTCCACACCTGGGCCCCATTTGACCAGGGACCTCTGGTCCCATTCTGGGCCTCAAATTAAACTGGTTACTCTGGTGCCCCTCTCGGATTCACACTTACCTCGTGACTCTGGTCACCCCTTGGGGTTCACTTGGGCTTGGTGAATCTGGTCCTTAGCTGGTCTGCACCTGGATGTGGTGACTGGTCGCCACCTGGGCCTCACCTGGACTTGGTGAATCCTGTTGCCACCTGCGCCTCACCTGGACCTTGTGATTGTGGACCCACCTGGAACTCACCTGGATCTGATGGCTCTGCTTCACATATGGGGCTCTCCTGGAACTCTTTCCTGTGGTCTCCATTTGGCCTCACCTGGAACACAATGACTCTGATCCATATTTGGGCCTCTCCTTGACCTGTTGACTCTGGTCTTTTCCTGGCCATCATTGGGACCTGGATACTCTCTTATATACCTGGGCCTCACCTGGACCTGGTGACTCTGGTCCCACCTGGGCCTCACCTGGACGAGGTGACTAATTCCCACAGGGCCCTCAGCTGGACCTGGTGACTCAGGTCCTCATATGGGCATCATGAGACCTGGTTTTTCAGTTCCACATCGGGGCCTCACATGGACCTAGTGATTCTCGTCCCCCTCTCGGCCTAACACTGACGTGCTGACTCTGGTCCCCACCTGTATATCACCAGAACCGGGTGACTCTGGTCCCCTCTGGGACTCATCCGGACCTGGGGACATTGGTGCTAAACTGGGTCTCAACAGGACCTGGTGAATCTACTCCTCACTTAGGCCTCGTCTGGACCTTGTGACTCTTCCCACCTGGCATCAATGGGACATGGTTACTCTGTTCCGCACCTGGGCCTCACATGGACATGATAACTTTGCTCCGCCCTTTGGCCTCAACTGGTCCTGATGACCCTGGTCCCCCCACTTAGGCCTCAATCTGGACCTGGTGACTGTTGTCCCCACCTGGGTCTCACCTGGACCTGGTGACTCCCGTTCCCACATGAACCACACCTGGACCTGGTGACTGTGGTGTTCTTGTAGACTCACATTTACCTGGTGACTCCGTTGCCCACTAGGGCCTCACGTGGATCTGGTGACTCTGGCCTGCTGGTTGGCCTCACTTCGACCTGGAGAGTGGGGTTGCCACCTGGGCCTCACCCAAACCTGGTGACCCAGGTTCCCACGTGGGCCTATTGGACCTTTTAATCTGGTCATTACCTGGTCCTCTCCCAGACCCGGGGACTCTGGTCCCCAACTGGGCCTCACCTGGACCTGGTGAATCTGGTCCTCATCTGGGCCTCACCCAGTCCTGGTGACTTGGTTCCCCTCCTGGACCTGATTGGTGTGGACACTTTCTTGGCCTCACCTGGAACTGGTGACTCTGATCCTATCCTGCGCGTCACCCAGTCCTGGTGACTCTTGTCCTCACCTGGGCATCATTGGTATCTGGTGACTCTGTTCCACACCTGAGCCTCACCTGGACATGATGACTCTGGAACCACTCTGGGCCTCAACCCTGACCTAGTGACTCTGGACCCCATCTGGATGTCACCTGACCAGGAGATTCTGGTACCCCTCTAGGCCTCAACCAGATCTGGTGACTCTGGTCCTCAACTGGGCCTCACCTGGACCTAGTGAATATGCTCCATCTGGGCCTCATTGGACCTGGTGACTCTGGTCCCTACCTGGGCATCATAGGGACATGGTTCCACTGCATGGCCTGCATGCTGGCCTCACCTGGACCTGTTAACTCTAGTCAGTACCTGAGTATCATCGGGATATTGTTCCTCTGCATGGCCTGCAGTTTGGAATCACCTGGACCTGGTGAGTGGTGTTGTCATCTGTGCCTCAACCATGCCTGGTGACACAGGTCCCCACGCGGGCCCTCACTTGGACCTGGTGAATCTGGTCCTTAACCTGGTCCTCATCCGGAACTGGTAACTCTAGTCACCACCTGGGATTCACCTGGGCCTGGTGAATCTGGTCCCCATCTGGGCCTCACCCATTCCTGGTGACTTTGTTCCCCACCTGGGCCTGATTGCTGTGGACTCCTTCTTGGCCTCACCTGGAACTGGTGACTCTGATCCTAACTGGGTCTCACCCAGATCTGGTGACTCTGTTCCTCACCTGTGGACCATTATGACCTGGATACTCTGTTCCACACCTGAGCCTCACCTGGACATGATGAATCTGGATCCCCTCTGGGCCTCAGCCTGACATGTGGACTCGTTCACCATCTGGATGTCACGTAGACCAGGTGAATCTGGTATCCCTCTAGGCCTCAACTTGACCCTGGTGACTCTGGTCCTCAACTGGGCCTCACCGGAATCTAGTGAACATGGTCCCCACCTGCGCTCATCTGGACCTGGTGACTCTTGTCACCACCGGGAACTCACCTGGACCTGCTTACTGTGTTCCACACCTGGGCCTCAAGTAGACCTGTTGACCATGGTCCCCAAGCCGGCCTCACATGAACCTGTTGCCTCTGATCCCCACCGGGGCTTCACGTGTACCTGGTAACTCTGGTCCTCAACCGGGGCTCATCTGGACCTAGCGACTCTGGTCCCCACCTGGGCTTCACCTGGATCTGGTGACTCTGGTCCCCACCTGGACTTCACCTGGATCTGGGGACACTGGTCCCAACCTGGACCTGACCTGCATCTGGTGACTCTGGTCCTCCATTTGGCCTCACCTGGATCTGGCATCCCTCCTCACCACTTTGACCTAAATCAGAACTGCTGAATCTTGCCCCACCTCGGCCGCAACCAGACCTGGTGACTCTTGTCCCCAGCTATGCCTCAATTCGTCCTGATGAATCTGGTCCTCACGTGAGCCTCACATGGACCTGGGACTCAGCTGGATAGAGTGGCTCTGGTTCCCACAAGGGGCTCACCTGATACAGCTGACTGTGGTCTTATTCTATGCCTCACCTGGTCCTAGTGATTCTGTTCCCATCTGGGCCTGCATGGCCCTAGTGACTCTGGTCCTCACTCAGGAATCATTAGGACCTGGATACTCTATTCCACACCTGTGCCTCACATTGACCATGGACCTCTCGTCCCATTCTGGGACTCAAACTAAACTAGTTACTGGTTCCCCTTTGGGCCTCACCCTTACCTGGTGACTCTGGTCACCCGTTTGGCTTCACTTGGGCCTGGTGAATCTGGTCCTTAGCTAGTCTCACCTGAATCTGGTGAATGGTATCCACCTGGGCCTCACCTGGTCTTGGAGAATCCTGTTGCCACATGTGCCTCACCTGGACCTTGTGACTGTGGTCCCACCTGGATCTCACCTGGATCTGGTGGCTCTGGTTCTCATATGGGGCTCTCCTGGACCTGGTTCCTGTGGTCTCCATCTGGCCTCACCTGGAACACAATGACTCTGATCCATATTTGGGCCTCTCCTGCACCCGTTGACTATGGTCCTTACATGGGCATCATTGGGACCTCGATACTCTCTTATATACCTGGGCCTCACCTGGACCTGGTGACTTTGGTCCCACCCGGGCCTCTACTGGATGAGGTGACTGGTTCCCACAGGGACCTCACCTGGACCTGGTGACTCAGGTCCTCATATGCGCATCATGGTACCTGGTTTCTCAGTTCCACATCGGGGCCTCACCTGTACCTAGTGATTCTCGTCCCCCTCTGGACCTCACCCTGACGTGGTGACTCTGGTCCCCACCTGGATATCACCAGAACCGGGTGACTCTGGTCCCCCTCTGGGCTCACCCGGATATGGGACACTGGTCCTCAACTGGGCCTCAATAGGACCTGGTGAATCTACTCCTCACTTAGGCATCGTCTGGACCTTGTGACACTTTTCCCACCTGGCATCAATGGGACATTGCTACTCTGTTCCCCACCTGGGCCTCACCTGGACATGATGACTTTGCTCCACTCTTTGGCCTCAACTGGTCCATGATGACTCTGGTCCCACCCACCTAGGCCTCAATCTGGACCTGGTGGACTGTGGTCCCACCTGGGTCTCACCTGGACCTGGTGACTCTCGTTCCCTGGTGAACCACACGTGGACCTGGTGACTGTGGTTTTCTTGTAGACTCACATTTACCATGGTGACTCCGGTCCCCACTAGGGCCCTCACCTGGATCTGGTTACTCTGGCCCCGCTGGTTGGCCTCACCTGGACCTGGTGAGTGGGGTTGCCACCTAGGCCTCACACATAGCTGGTGACTCAGGTCCCCACGTGAGCCTCTTGGACCTGGTGATCTGGTCCTTACCTGGTCCTTCTCCTAGACCCGGGGACTCTATCCCCACCTGGGCCTCACCTGGACCTGGTGAATCTGGTCCCTATCTGGTTCTCACCCAGGTCTGGTGACTTTGTTCCCCACCTGGACCTGATTGCTGTGAAACTCTCTCTTGGCCTCACCTGCAACTGGTGACTCCTGATTCTATTGGGCCCTCACCCAGATTGGTGACTCTGGTCCTCACTTGGGCATCATTGGTACCTGGTGACTCTGTTCCACACCTGAGCTTCACCTGCCCGATGACTCTGGGACCACTCTGGGCTCCACCTGACCATGGTGACTCTCGTCCCCATCTGGATATCACCTGGACCAGGATGATTCTCTTACCCTTCTAAGGCTCAAGCAGATATGGTGAAACTGGTCCTCAACTGGGGCCTCACCTGGACCTAGTGTGAATATGCTCCATCCTGGGCCTTATTTGGACCTGGTGACTTAGGTCCCTAACCTGGGCTCATCGGGACATGGTTCCACTGCATTGCCTGCAGATTGGCCTCATCTGGAACCTGGCAAATCTATGGTCCCAACCCTGAGCATCACCAGGACATGGTTCCTCTGCATGGCCTGAGGTTGGGCTCACCTGGACGTGGTAAGTGGGGTTGCCACCCTGGGCCTCCCCCATACCTTGTGACACAGGGCCCCACGTGGGCCTCTCTTTGACATGGTGAATCTGGTCCTTACCTGGTCCTCACTCGGAACTAGTAAGTCTGGACACAACATGGGAATCATCTGGACCTGGTGAATCTGGTCCCCATTGGGCCTCATCCAGGTCTGGTGACTTTGTTCCCCCACCTGAGACTGATTGATGTGGACTCCTTTGGGCCTCACCTGGACCGGGTGACTCTGATCGTAAACTGGGACTCACCCCGATCTGGTGAACTCTGAGTCCTCCACCTGTGGACCATTATGAACTGGATTCCTCTGTTCCACACATGAGACTCACCCTGGACATGATGAAGCTGGATCCCCTCTGGGACCACAGCCCTGACATGGTGATCAGGGTCCCCCATCTGGATATTCACCAGCATCGGGTGACTTCTGTTCCCCTCTGGGACTCACCCGGAGCTGGACAGTGGTCCTCAACTGGGACACAACGGACCTGGTGATATACTCCTCACTTAGGTCTCGTCTCGGACCTTGTGACACTTTTCCCACTGGCATCAATGGGACATGGTTTCTCCTGTTCCCTTCTGAGCCTCACCTGGACATGATAAGCTTTGCTCCACACTTTGACCTCAACTTGGTTTGATGACTCTGATCCCCGCACCTAGGCCTCAAACTGAACCTAGTGACTGTGGTCCCCCACCTGGGTCAACCTGGACTGGTGACTGTGGTCCCCACAGGGTCTCACCTGGACCTGGTGGTCTCGTTCCTACATGAACCAGCCTGGACCTGGTGACTCTGGCGTTCTTGTAGACTAACTTTTACCTGGTGAATCCGGTCCCCACTAGGGACTCACGTGGATCTGGTGACTCTGGCCTGCAGGTTGGTCTCACCAGGACCTGGTGAGTGGGGTTGCCACCTGGACCTCACCCCATACCTGGTGACTCAAGTCCCTACGTGGGCCCCTTGGAC
Organism: Canis lupus familiaris; assembly: GCF_011100685.1. Lineage (NCBI taxonomy): Eukaryota > Metazoa > Chordata > Mammalia > Carnivora > Canidae > Canis > Canis lupus. The sequence continues at coordinate 106,874 of NC_049253.1, read as the reverse complement.
CTGGTGAATCTTGTCCTTACCCCGGTCCCCTCCTAGACCCGGGGACTCTTGTCACACCTGGGCCTCACCTGGACATGGTGAATCTGGTCCACATATGAGCATCACCCATCCCTGGTGACTTTGTTCCCCACCTGGACCTGATTGCTGTGCCCTTTTCTTGGCCTCACCTGGACTGGTGAGTCTGATCCTATCTGTGCGTCACCCAGGACCGTGGGACTCTTGTCCCTCACCTGGGCATCATTGGTACCTGGTGACTCTGTACCACACCTGAGCCTCACCTGGAAATGTTGACTCTGGAACCGCTCTGGGCTCACCCTGACCTAGTGACTCTGGTCCCCATCTGGATGTCACATGGACAAGGTGATTCTGGTACCCCCTAGGCCTCAAACAGATCTGGTGACTCTGGTCTTCAAAGGGGACTCACCTGTACCTAGTGATATGCTCCATCTGGGCCTCATATGGACCTGGTGTCTCAGGTCCCTACCTGGTCATCATCGGGACATGGTTCCACTGCATGGCCTGCAGGTTGTCCTCACCTGGACCTGGTAACTCTGTTCCCTACTAAGGCATCATCGGGACATGGTTCCTCTTCATGGCCTGCAGGTTGGCCTCACCTGGACCTGGTGAGTGGGGTGGTAATCTGCGCCTCACACATACATTGTGACAAGGTACCCCACGTGGATCTCACTTGGACCTTGTGAATCTCGTCCTTAACTGGTCCTCACCCGGAACTGGTAACTCTGGTCCACACCTGGGAATAACCTGAACCTTGTGAATCTGGTCCCCATCTTGGCCTCACACAGTCCTGGTGACTTTGTTCCCCACCTGAACTGATTGCTGTGTAATCTTCTTGGCCTCACCTGGACAACTGGTGACTCTGATCCTAACTGGGCCTCATCCAGATCTGGTGACTCTGGTCCTCACTTGTGGACCATTATGACCCGGATACTCTTTTCCCACACCCTAGAGTCACTTGGTCATGATGACTCTGGATCCCCTCTGGGCCTCACTCTGACATGGTGACTCTGGTCCCCATCTGGATGTCACCTAGACCAGGTGAATATGTACCCCCTCTAGGCCTCAACTAGACCGGGGTGATCTGGACCTAAACTGGGCCTCACCGGGACCTAGTGAATATACTCCCCACCTGCGCCTCATCTGGACGTGGTGACTCGGGGTTCTACCTGGGCATTATCGGGGAAAATGTTACTCTATGCCCGACTGGGACTGACCTGATCCTGGTAACTCTGGTCCTGACTTTGGCATCTTCTCTACCGGGTGACTCTGGCTCCACCGGGCCTCACCTGTAACTGGTGACTCTGATCCTAAGCATGGCCTCACCTGACCTGGTGACTGTTGTTCCCAACGGGACCTCACCTGGACCTCATGTCTCTGGTCCCACCTGGTCCTCACCAGGACCTGGTGTCTCTGGTACCCACCTGGGTAGCATCAGGATATGGTTACACTCTTCACTAACAGTGACCCAGCCGGACCTATTAACTCTGGTCTTCACCTGGGGCACACCTGGCATGGTGTGACACTGGTACACACTTCGGTCTGACCTGAACATGGTGAGTTCGGATCCCCGCCTGGTCCTCACCTGTAACTGGTGATTCTCATTCCCACATGGACATCATGTGGACCTGGTGGCTGCAGTTTTTCTAGCTTCTCATATACCTCGTGACTCTGGTCCCCACTAGGGCCTCACCGGACCTGGTGAGTGTGGTTGCCACCTGCACCTCACCTGGACCTGGTGATTCTGGTCTGCACCTGAGACTACCCTGGATCTGGTGACTGTAGTCCCCACCTGGGCTTGCACCTGGATTTGGGGACTCCGGTCCCCATCTGGGACTCACCTGGCACTGTTGACTATCGTCCTCAACTGGGCAAATTGGGGACCCGGTGACTGTGTTCCACAACTGGACCTCACCTGGATCAGGTGACTCTGGTCCCCCTCTGGGTCTCACCGTGCCGTAGTGACTGTGAACCCCACTTTGGCATGACTTGGACCCGTTGAGCCTGGTTGCCACCTGCGCCTGACCTCGAACTGTTGACACTGGTTCTTTCAAGGGCGTCCCCTGGACATGGTGATCCTGGTTGCCAACATGGGCCTCACCTGGACCTGGTGACTCTTGTCACCCACCGGGAAGTCACCTGGATCTGCTTACTGTGTTCCACACCTGGGCCTCAAGTAGACCTGTTGACCATGGTCCCCAAGCCGGCCTCACATGGACCTGTTGCCTCTGATCCCCACCGGGGCTTCACGTATACCTGGCAACTCTGGTCCTCACATTCGCCTCATCTGGACCTAGTGACTCTGTCCCCACCTGGGCTTCACCTGGATCTGATGACTCTGGTCCCTACCTGGACTTCACCTGGATCTGGTGACTCTGGTCCCCACCTGGACCTGACCTGCATCTGGTGACTCTGGTCCTCAGTTTGGCCTCACCTGGACCTGGTGAGTGGGGTTGCCACCTGGACCTCACCCATACCTGGTGACTCAGGTCCCCACTTGGGCCTCTTGGACCTGGTGAATCTGGTATTCTGGTCACCACCTGGGAATCCCCTGGACCTGGAGAATCTGGTCGCCATCTGGGCCTCACCCAGTCATGGTGACTTTGCTCCCCACCTGGACCTGATTGCTGTGGACTCCTTTTGGGCCTCACCTGGAACTGGTGAGTCTGATCCTAACTGGGCCTCACCCAGATCTGGTGACTCTGGTCTACACCTGCGGACCACTATGACCTGGATACTCTGTTCCACACCTGAGCCTCACCTGGACATAATGACTCTGGATCCTCTCTGGGCCTCACTCTGACATGGTGACTCTGGTCCCCATCTGGATGTCACCTAGACCAGGTGAATCTGGTACCCCTGTCGGCCAACCAGACCTGGTGACTCTGGTCCTCAACTGGGCCTCACCTGGACCTAGTGAACATGCTCCTCACCTGCGCCTCATCTGGACGTGGTGACTCGGGTACTACCTGGGCATCCTCGGGACATGGTTACTCTATTCCCCAATGGGACTGACCTGATCCTAGTAACTCTGGTCCTGTCTTTGGCCTCTTTTGGACCAGGTCACTCTGGCTCCACCTGGGCCTCACCTGTAACTGGTAACTCTGATCCTAAGCATGGCCTCACCTGACCTGGTGACTGTGGTTCCCATCGGGATCTTACCTGGACCTCATGTCTCTGGTCCCACCTGGGCCTCACCAGGACCTGGTGTCTCCGGTACACACCTGGGTAGCATTAGGATATGGTTACACTGTTCACTAACAGTGACCCAGCCGGACCTATTTACTCTGGTCTTCACCTGGGCCACACCTGGACATGGTGACACTGGATCCCACCTGGGTCTCAACTTGACATGGTGAGTCAGATCCCCACCTGGTCCTCTTGTGTAACTGCTGATTCTCCGGCCCACATGGACATCATGTGGACCTGGTGGCTGCAGTGTTTCTAGCTTCTCATGTACCTTGTGACTCTGGTCCCCGCCAGGGCCTCACTGGGTCCTGGGGAATGTTGTTGCCACCTGCATCTCACTTGGACCTGGTGATTATGGTCTGCACCTGAGACTACCCTGGATCTACTGACTGTGGTCCCCATCTGGGCTTCACCTGGATATTTGGACTCCGGTCCCCATCTGGGCCTCACCTGGCCCTGTTGACTATCGTCCTCAACTGGGCAAATTGGGACCCGGTGACTGTGTTCCAAACTGGACGTCACCTGGACCAGGTGACTCTGGTCCCCCTCTGGGTCTCACCGTGCCTAGTGACTGTGAACCCCACGTTGGCCTGACTTGGACCTGCTGACCCTGGTTGCCACCTGCGTCTAACCTCGAACTGTTGACTCTGGTATTTTCAAGGGCCTCCCCTGTACCTGGTGATCCTGTTCCCCACCTGGGCCTCACCTGGACGTGGTGACTCTTGTCACCACCGGGACTCACCAGGACCCTTACTGTGTTCCACACCTGGGCCTCAAGTAGACTTGTTGACCATGGTCCCCAAGCCGGCCTCACATGGACCTGTTGCCTCTGATCCCCACCGGGGCCTCAAGTGTACCTGGGAACTCTGGTCCTCACCTGGGCCTCATCTGGTCCTAGAGACTCTGGTCTCCACCTGGGCTTCACCTGGATCTGGTGACTCAGGTCCCCACCTGGACTTACCTGGATCCGTTGACACTGGTCCCCACCTAGACCTCTCCTGGACTGGTGACTCTCTTTCCAACATGGACCTCACCTGGATCTGGTGACTCTGGTCCTCAGTTTGGCCTCACCTGGACCTGGTGTCTCTCGTCCCCACTTGAACCTAACTCAGAACTGCTGAATATTGCCCCAACCTGGCCACATCCATACCTGGTGACTCTTGTCCCCCACCTTTGCCTCAATTCCACCTGATGAATCTGGTCCTCACGTTTGCCTCACATGGACCTGGCACTCAGCTGGACCTGGGACTTAGCTGGGATAGAGTGGATCTGGTTCCACAAAGGGTCACCTGATACTGGTGACTGTGGTTTTATTCTATGCCTCATCAGGACCTCGTGATTCTGTTCCCCATCTGGGCTGCATGGCCCTAGTGACTCTGGTTACTCACCCAGGCATCATTGCGACCTGGAACTCTATTCCACACTTGGCTTCAATTTGACCAGGGACCTCTGGTCCCATTCTGGACCTCAAACTAATCTGGTTACTATGGTTCCACCTCTGGGCCTCACCCTTACCTGGTGACTCTTGGTCACCCCTTGGGCTTCATTTGGGCCTGGTGGTGAATCTGGTCCTTAGGTGGTCCGCACCCTGGATCTGGTGACTGGTCGCCACCTGGACCTCTTCTGGACTTGGTGAATCCTGTTTGCACCTGGGCCTCACTGGACCTTGTGACTGTGGGCCATCCTGGACCTCACCTGGATCTGGGGGATCTGGTTCCCATTTGGGGCTCTCCTGGACCTGGTTCCTGTGGTCTCCATCTGGCCTATCCTGGAACACAATGACTCTGATCCATATTTGTGCCTCTCCTGCACTTGTTGACTCTGGTCTTTACCTGGGCATCATTGGGACTGGATACTCTCTTATATACCTGGGCCTCACCTGGACCTGGTGATAGAGGTCCCACCTTGGCCTCACCTGGATGAGGTGACTGGTTCCTACAGGGACCTCACCTGGTCCTGGTGACTCAGGTCCTCATATGGGCATCATGGGACCTGGTTTCTCAGTTCCACATAGGGGCCTCACCTGGACCTAATGATTCACCTTCCCCTCTGGGCCTCACCCTGACGTGGTGACTCTGGTCCCCACCTGGATATCACCAGAACCGGGTGACTCTGGTCTCCCTCTGAGACTCAGCGGAGCTGTGGACACTGGTTCTCAACTAGGCCTCAACAGGACCTGATGAATCTACTCTTCACTTAGGCCTCGTCTGACCTTGTGACTCTTTTCCCACCTGGCATCAATGGGACATTGTTACTCTGTTCCCCACCTGGGCCTCACCTGGACATGATAACTTTGCTCCATTCTTTGGCCTCAACTGGTCCTGATGACTCTCGTCCCCACACCTAGGCCTCAATAGGGACCTGGTGACTGTGTTCCCCACCTGGGTCTCCCCTGGACCTGGTGACTCTCGTTCCTACATGAACCACACCTGGACTTGGTGACTGTGGTGTTCTTGTAGACTCACATTTCCCAGGTGACTCAGGTCCCCACTAGGGCCTCACCTCGATCTGGAGACTCTGGCCTGCAGGTTCGACTCACCTGGACTTGGTGAGTGGGGTTGACACCTGGGCGTCACCCATACCTGGTGACTCAGGTCCCCACGTGTGCCTCTTGGACCTGGTGAATCTGGTCCTTACCTGGCCTCTCCCAGACCCAGGGACTATGGTCACCACCTGGACCTCACCTGGACCTGGTGATTCTGGTCCCCATCTGGGCCTCACCCATCCTGGTGACTTTGTTCCCCACCTGGACCTGATTGCTGTGGACTCTTTCTTGGCCTCACCTGGAACTGGTGACTCTGATCCTATCTGCGCGTCACCCAGATCTGGTGACTCTGGGCCTCACCTGGGCATCATTGGTACCTGGTGACTCTGTTCCACGCCTGAGCCTAACCTGGACATGATGACTCTGGAACCACTCTAGGCCTCTCCCTGACCTGATGCCTCAGGTCCCCATCTGGATGTCACCTGGACGATGTGATTCTGGTACCCCTCTAAGCCTCAACCAGATCTGGTGACAGTGGTCTCAACTGGACCTCACTGGACCTAGTGAATATGCTCCATCTGGGTCTCATTTGGACTGGTGACTCTAGTCCCTATCTGGGCATCATCGGGACATGGTTCCTCTGCATGGCCTGCAGTTTGGCCTCACCTGGACCTGGGGAGTGGGGTTGCCACCTGGGCCTCACCCATGCTTGGTGACACAGGTACCGACGTGGGCCTCACTTGGACCTGGTGAATCTGGTCCTTACCTGGTCCTCACCCGGAACTGGTAACTCTGGTCACCACCTGGGAATCACCTGTACATGGTGAATCTGGTCCCCATCTGGGCCTCACCCAGTCCTCGTGACTTTGTTCCCCACCTGCACCTGATTGCTGTGGACTCCTTCTTGGCCTCACCTGGAACTGGTGACTCTGATCCTACTGGGACTCACCCAGATCTGGTGACTCTGGTCCTCACCTGTGGACCATTATGACCTGGATCTCTGTTCCACACCTGAGCCTCACCTGGACATGATGACTATGGATCCCCTCTGGGCCTCACCCTGACATGGTTACTCTGCTCCACATCTGGATGTCACCTAGACCAGGTGAATCTGGTACCCCTGTCGGCCTCAACTAGACCTGGAGATTCTGGTCCTCAAGTGTGCCTCACGGAGACCTAGAGAATATGCTCCCCACCTGCTCCTCATCTGCACCTGGTGACTCTGGTTCTACCTGCTCATCGGGACATGGTTACTCTATTCCCCACTGGGACTGACCTGATCCTGGTAACTCTGGTCCTGACTTTGGCCTCTTCTGTACCAGGTGACTCTGGCTCCACCTGGGCCTCACCTGTAACTGGTGACTCTGATCCTAAGCATGGCCTCACCAGACCTGGTGACTGTGGTTCCCATCGGCACCTCACCTGGACCTCATATCTCTGGTCCCACCTGGGCCTCACCAGGACCTGGTGTCTCTGGTACCCACCAGGGTAGCATCAGGATATGGTTACACTGTTCACTAACAGTGACCCAGCCGGACCTATTAACTCTGGTCTTCACCTGGGCCACACCTGGACATGGTGACACTCGTTCCCACCTGGGTCTCAACTGGACATGGTGAGTCGGATCCCCACCTGGTCCTCACCTGTAACTGGTGATTCTCGTTCCCACATGGACATCCTGTGGACCTAGTGGCTGCAGTGTTTCTAGCTTCTCATGTACCTCGTGACTCTGGTCCCCACCAGGGCCTCACCGGGACCTGGTGAGTGTGGTTGCCACGTGCACCTCACCTGGACTTGGTGATTCTGGTCTGCACCTGAGACTACCCTGGATCTGGTGACTGTGGTCCCCACCTGGTCTTCACCTGGATTTGGGGACTCCGTTCCCCATCTGGGCCTCACCTGGCCCTGTTGACCATGGTCCTCAACTGGGCACAATTGGGGCCCGGTGACTGTGTTCCACAAATGGACCTCACCTGGACCAGGTGACTCTGGTCCCCCTCTGGTTCTCACCGTGCCCTAATGACTGTGAACCGCACTTTGGCTCACTTGGACCTGCTGACCCTGGTTGCCACCTGCGCTTGACTTCGACCTGTTGACTCTGGTTCTTTCTTTTTTCTTTTCTTTTAAATTTATTTTTTATTATTGGTGTTCTATTTACTAACATACAGAATAACCCCCAGTGCCCGTCACCCATTCACTCCCACCCCCCGCCCTCCTCCCCTTCTACCACCCCTAGTTCGTTTCCCAGAGTTAGCAATCTTTACGTTCTGTCTCCCTTTCTGATATTTCCCACACATTTCTTCCCCTTCCCTTATATTCCCTTTCACTATTATTATATTCCCCAAATGAATGAGAACATATAATGTTTGTCTTTCTCCGACTGGCTTACTTCACTCAGCATAATACCCTCCAGTTCCATCCACGTTGAAGCAAATGGTGGGTATTTGTCATTTCTAATTGCTAGTAATATTCCATTGTATACATAAACCACTTCTTTATCCATTCATCTTTCGTTGGACACCGAGGCTCCTTCCACAGTTTGGCTATCGTGGCCATTGCTGCTATAAACATCGGGGTGCAGGTGTCCCGGCGTTTCATTGCATTTGTCTCTTTGGGGAAAATCCCCAACAGTGCAATTGCTGGGTCGTAGGGCAGGTATTTTTTTAACTGTTTGAGGAACCTCCACACAGTTTTCCAGAGTGGCTGCACCAGTTCACATTCCCACCAACAGTGTATGAGGATTCCCTTTTCTCCGCATCCTCTCCAACATTGGTTGTTTCCTGTCTTGGTAATTTTCCCCATTCTCACTGGTGTGAGGTGGTATCTCATTGTGGTTTTGATTTGTATTTCCCTGATGGCAAGTGATGCGGAGCATTTTCTCATGTGCATGTTGCCCATGTCTATGTCTTCCTCTGTGAGATTTCTGTTCATGTCTTTTGCCCATTTCATGATTGGATTGTTTGTTTCTTTGGTGTTGAGTTTGATAAGTTCTTTATAGATCTTGGAAACTAGTCCTTTATCTGATATGTCATTTGCAAATATCTCTCCCATTCTGTAGGTTGTCTTTGAGTTTTGTTGACTGTATCCTTTGCTGTGCAAAAGCTTCTTATCTTGATGAAGTCCCAATAGTTCATTTTTGCTTTTGTTTCTTTTGCCTTCGTGGATGTATCTTGCAAGAAGTTACTATGGCCGAGTTCAAAACGGGTGTTGCCTGTGTTCTTCTCTAGGATTTTGATGGAATCTTGTCTCACATTTAGATCTTTCATCCATTTTGAGTTTATCTTTGTGTATGGTGAAAGAGAGTGGTCTAGTTTCATTCTTCTGCATGTGGATGTCCAATTTTCCCAGCACCATTTATTGAAGAGACTGTCTTTCTTCTAATGGATAGTCTTTCCTCCTTTATCGAATATTAGTTGCCCATATAAAGTTCAGGGATGCAGTGGAACCATGTCCCGATGATGCCCAGGTAGGGACCAGAGGTCTCCAGGTCCAAATGAGACCCAGATGGAGAATATTCACTAGGTCCAGTGAGGCCCAGTTGAGGACCACTGTCACCAGATCTGGTTGAGGCTTAGAGGGGTACCAGAATCACCTCGTCCAGGTGACATCCAGATGGGGACCAGAGGCATCAGTTCAGGGAGAGGCCCAGAGTGGTTCCAGAGTCATCATGTCCAGGTTAGGCTCAGGTGTGGAACAGAGTCTCCAGGTACCAATGATGCTCAGGTGAGGCCCAGAGTCACCAGATCTGGGTGACGCGCAGATAGGATCAGAGTCACCAGTTCCAGGTGAGGCCAAGAAAGAGTCCACAGCAATGAGGGCCACGTGGGGAACAAAGTCACCAGGACTGGGTGAGGCCCAGATGGGGACCAGATTCACCAGGTCCAGGTGAGGCCCAGGTGGTGACCAGAGTCCCCGGGTCTGGGACAGGACCAGGTAAGGACCAGATTCACCAGGTCCAAGAGGCCCACGAGGGGAATTGAGTCACCAGCTATGTGTGAGGCCCAGGAAGCAACCCCACTCACCAGGTCAAGGTGAGGCCAACAGGCAGGCCAGAGTCACCAGATCCAGGTGAGGCCCTAGTGGGGACCAGTGTCACCAGGTAAATGTGAGTCTACAAGAACACCACAGTCACCAGGTCCAGGTGAGGTTCATTTGGGAACGAGAATCACGAGGTACAGGTGAGACCCGGGTGGGCACCACAGTCACCAGGTCCAGACTGAGGCATAGGTGTGGGGAACAAAGTCATCAGGACCAGTTGAGGTAAAGTGTGGAGCAAAGTTATCATGTGGAGGTGAGGCCCAGGTGGAGAACAGAGTAACCATGTCCCATTGATGCCAGGTGGGAAAAGAGACACAAGGTCTAGACGAGGCCTAAGTGAGGAGTAGATTCACCAGGTCCTGTTGAGGCCCAGTTGAAGACCAATATCCCAAGCTCTGGGTGAGTCCCAGAGGGGGAACAGACTCACACGGTTCTGGTGATATCCAGGTGGGGACCAGAGTCACCACGTCAGGGTGAGGTCCAGAGGGGGACGAGAATCACTGGGTCCAGGTGAGGCCCCGATGTGGAACTGAGAAACCAGGTCCCATGATGCCCATATGAGGACTTGAGTCACCAGGTCCAGGTGAGGTCCCTGTGGGAACGAGTCTCCTCGTCCCGGTGAGGGCCAGGTGGGACCACAGTCACCAGGTCCCGGTGAGGCCCAGTTATATAAGAGTATCCAGCTCCCAAAGATGCCCAGGTAAGGACCAGAGTCAACAGGTCCAGTAGAGGTTCAATTATGGATCAGAATCATTGTGTTTCAGCTGAGGCAGATGGAGATCACAGGAACCAGGTCCAGGAGACCTCCATATGGGAACCAGACCCACCAGATCCAGGTGAGGTCCAGGTGGGACCACAGTCACAAGGTCCTGGTGAGGCGCAGGTGGCAACAGGATTCACCAAGTCCAGGTGAGGAACAGGTGGCGAACAGTCACCACATCCAGGTGCGGACCAGCTAAGGACCAGATTCACCAGGCCCAAGTGAAGCCCAAGGGGTGACCAGAGTCACCAGGTAAGGGTGAGTCCCAGAGGGGGAACCAGAGTAACCAGTTTAGTTTGAGGCCCAGAATGGGACCAGAGGTCCCTGGTCAGAGTGAGTCCCAGATGTGGAATAGAGTATCCAGGTCCCAGTGATGCCTGGGTGAGGACCAGAGTCACTAGGACCATGCAGGCCCATATGGGGTACAGAATCACTAGGTCTTGGTGAGGCATAGAATAAAACCACAGTCACCAGTATCAGGTGAACCCAATGTGGGAACCAGAGCCACTCTATCCAGCTGAGTAGCAGGTCCATGTGAGGCCCACGTGAGGACCAGATTCATCAGGTCGAATTGAGGCATAGCTGGGGACAAGAGTCACCAGGTATGGGTGCGGCCTAATTGGGGAAAGATTCAGCAGTTCTGAGTTAGGTCAAAGTGGGGACGAGAGACGCCAGGTCCAGGTGAGGCCAAACTGAGGACCAGAGTCACCAGATCCAGGTGAGGTCCATGTTTGAAAGAGAGTCACCAGGTCCAGCAGAGGTACAGTTGGAGACAAGAGTCACCAGATCCAGGTGAAGTCCAGGTGGGGACCAGAGTCACCAGATCCAGGTGAAGCCCAGGTGGGGACCAGAGTCACTAGGTCCAGATGACGCCCAGTTGAGGACCAGAGTTACAAGGTACACGTGAGGTCCCGGTGGGGATTAGAGGCAACAGGTCCATGTGAGGCCGGTTTGGGGACCATGGTCAACATGTCTACTTGAGGCCCAGGTGTGGAACACAGTAAGCAGGTCCAGGTGAGACCCCGGTTGGGACAAGTGTCACCACGTCCAGTTGAGGAGCAGGTGGGGACAAGGATCACCAGGTCCAGGGGAGGCCCTTGAAAGAACCAGAGTCAACATTTCGAGGTCTGGCGTAGGTGGCAACCAGGATCAGCAGGTCCAAGTCAGGCCAAAGTGGGGTTCACAGTCTCTAGGGCACGGTGACACCCCGAGGGGACCAGAGTGACCTGGTCGAGATGAGGTCCAGTTGTGGAACACAGTCACCGTGTCCCAATTTTGCCCAGTTGAGGACCATGGTCAAAAGGGCCATGTGAGACACAGATGGGGACCGGAGTCCCCAAAAACAGGTGAAGCCCAGGTGGGGACCAGAGTAACCAGATCCAGGGTAGTCTCAGGTGCAGACCAGAATCACCAGGTCCAGGTGAGGTGCAGGTGGCAACCACACTCACCAGGTCCCGGTGAGGCCCTGGTGGGGACCAGAGTCACGAGGTACATGAGAAGCTAGAAACACTGCAGCCACCAGGTCCACATGATGTCCATGTGGGAACGAGAATCACCAGTTACAGGTGAGGACCAGGTGGGGATCTGACACACCTTGTCCAGGTGAGACCCTGGTGGGAACCAGTGACACCCTGTCCAGGTGTGGCCCAGGTGAAGACCAGAGTTAATAGTTCCGCCTGGGTCACTGTTAGTGAACAGTGTAACCATATCCTGATGCTACCCTGGTGGGTACCAGAGACACCAGGTCCTGGTGAGGGTCAGGAGGGACCAGAGACATGAGGTCCAGGTGAGGTTCCATTGGGAACGACAGTCACCAGGTCTGGTGAGGCCATGCTTAGGATCAGAGTCACCAGCTAGAGGCGAGGACCAGGTGGAGCCAGAGTCACCTGGGACAGAAGAGGCCAAGGTCAGGACCAGAGTTACCAGGATCAGGTCAGTCCCAGTGGGGAATAGAGTAACCATGTCCCGAATATTCCCAGGTAGAACCAGAGTCACCAGGTCCAGATGAGGCGCAGGTGGGGAGCATATTCACTAGGTCCCGGTGAGGCCCATTTTAGGACCAAAATGCCCAGGTCTAGTTGAGGCCTACAGGGGTACCAGATTCACCTGGTCTAGGTGACATCCAGATGGGGACCAGAGTCACGATGTCAGGGTGAGGCCCAGAGGGGATCCAGAGTCATCATGTCCAGGTGAGGGTCAGGTGTGGAACAGAGTATCCAGGGCATAATGGTCCACAGGTGAAGACCAGAGTCACCAGATCTGGGTGAGGCCCACATAGCATCAGACTCACCAGTACCAGGTGAGGCCAAGAATTGTCCACAGCAATCAGGTCCCGGTGGGGAACAAAGTCACCAGGACTGGGTGAGGCCCAGATGGGGACCAGATTCACCAGGTCCAGGTGATTCCCAGGTGGTGACCACAGTTACCATTTCCGGGTGAGGACCAGGTAAGGTCCAGATTCACCAGGTCCAAGTGAGGCCCACGTGGGGACCTGTGTCACCGGTATGGGTGAGGCCCAGATGTCAACCCCACTCACCAGGTCCAGGGGAGGCCAACCTTCCGGCCATGCAGAGGAACGGTGTCCCGATAATGCCCAGGTATGGACCAGAGTTACGAGTTGCAGGTGAGGCCCTAATGGGGACCAGAGTCACCAGGTAAATGTGAGTCTACAAGAACACCACAGTCACCAGGTCCTGGTGTGGTTCATGTGGGAACGAGAGTCACCAGGTTCAGGTGAGACCCAGGTGGGGACCACAGTCAACAAGTCCAGATTGAGGACTAGGTGGGGGACCAGAGTCACCAGGACCAGTTGAGGCCAAAGTGCGGAGCAAATTATCATGTCCAGGTGAGGCCCAGGTGGGGAACAGAGTAACCATGTCCCATTGATGCCAGGTCGGAAAAGAGTCACAAGGTCCAGACGAGGCCTAAGTGAGGAGTAGATTCACCAGGTTCTGTTGAGGCCCAGTTGAGGAGCAGTGTCCCCAGCTCCGGGTGAGTCCCAGAGGGGGACCAGAGTCACCCGGTTCTGGTGATATCCAGCTGGAGACCAGAGTCACCACGTCAGGGTGAGGCCTAGAGGGGGACGAGTATCACTAGGTCCAGGTGAGGCCCCGATGTGGAACTGAGAAACCAGGTCCCATGATGCCCATATGAGGACCTGAGTCACCAGGTCCAGGTGAGATCCCTGTGGGAACCAGGCACCTCGACTAAGTGAGGCCCAGGTGGGACCACATTCACCAGGTCCAGGTGAGGCCCAGGTAAATAAGTGAGTATCCAGGTCCCAATGAGGCCAGGTAAGGACCAGATTCACCAGGTCCAAGAGGCCCACGTGGGGACCTGAGTCATCAGGTACGGGTTAGGCCCAGGTGGCAACCGCACTCACCAGGTCCAGGTGAGGCCAACCTGCAGACCAGAGTCACCAGATCCAGGAGAGGCTCTAGTGGGGACCGGAGTCACCAGGTAAATGTGAGTCTACAAGAAAACCAGTAACCAGGTCCAGGTGTATTACAGGTGGGAACGAGATCAACAGTTCCAGGTGAGACCCAGGTGAGGACCACAGTCACCAGGTCCAGATTGAGGCCTAATGGGGGGACCAGAGTCATCAGGACCAGTTGAGAATAAAGTGCGGAGCAAAGTTATCATGTCCAGGTGAGGCCCAGGTGGGGAACAGAGTAACCATGTCCCATTGATGCCGGGTGGGAAAAGAGTCAAAAGGTCCAGACGAGGCCTAACTGAGGAGTAGATTCACCAGGTCCTGATGAGGCCCAGATTAGGACCACTGTCCCCAGCTCCGGGTGAGTCCCAGAGGGGGACCACAGTCACTGGTTCTGGTGATATCGAGGTAGTGACCAGAGTCACCACGTCAGGGTGAGGCCCAGAGCGGGACGAGAATCACTAGGTCCAGGTGAGGCCCCAATGTGGAACTGAAAAAACAAGGTCCCATGATGTCCATATGAGGACCTGAGTCACCAGGTCCAGGTGTGGTCCCTGTGGGAACCAGTCACTTCGTCCAGGTGAGGCCCAGGTGGGACCACAGTCAAAAGGTCCAGGTGAGGCCCAGGTATATAATGAGTATCCAGGTCCCAATGATGCCTAAGTAAGGACCAGAGTCAACAGGTCCAGCAGAGGCCCAAATATGGATCAGAGTCATTTTGTTCCAGTTGATGCCTGATGGAGACCACAGGAACCAGGTCCAGGAGAGCCCCATATGGGAACCAGAGCCACCAGATCCAGGCGACGTCCAGGTGGCACCAGAGTCACAAGGTCCAGGTGAGGCGCAGGTGGCAACAGGATTCACCAAGTCCAGGTGAGGACCAGGTGGCGACCAGTCACCAGATCCAAGTGAGGACAAGCTAAGGACCAGATTCACCAGGCCCAAATGAAGCCAAAGGGGTGACCAGAGTCACCAGTTAAGGGTGATTCCCAGAGGGAGAACCACAGTAACCAGTTTAGTTTGAGGCCCAGAATGGGACCAGAGGTCCCTAGTCAGAGTGAGGCCTAGGTTTGGAATAGTGTATCCAGGTCCCAATGATGCCTGTGAGGACCAGAGTCACTAGGGCCATGCAGGCTCAGATGGGGAACAGAATCACTAGGTCCTGGTGAGGCATAGAATATGACCACAGTCAGCAGTATCATTTGAGTCCCTTGCGGGAACCAGAGCCACTCTATCCAGCTGAGTCCCAGGTGATGTGAGGCTCACGTAAGGACCAGATTCATTAGGTCGAAATGAGGCATACCTGGGGACAAGAGTCACCAGGTATGGGTGCGGCCTAGGTGGGGCAAGATTCAGCAGTTCTGAGTTAGGTCAAAGTAGGGACGAGAGACGCCAGGTCCAGGTGAGGCCAAACTGAGGACCAGAGTCACCAGATCCATGTGAGGTCCATGTTGGAAAGAGAATCACCAGGTCCAAGAGAGGTCCAGGTGGGGACCAGAGTCACCAGATCCAAGTGAAGTCCAGGTGGGGACCAGAGTCACCCGGTTCTGGTGATATCCAGCTGGAGACCAGAGTCACCACGTCAGGGTGAGGCCTAGAGGGGGGCGAGTATCACTAGGTCCAGGTGAGGCCCCGATGTGGAACTGAGAAACCAGGTCCCATGATGCCCATATGAGGACCTGAGTCACCAGGTCCAGGTGAGATCCCTGTGGGAACCAGGCACCTGGTCCAAGTGAGGCCCAGGTGGGACCACATTCACCAGGTCCAGGTGAGGCCCAGGTAAATAAGTGAGTATCCAGGTCCCAATGAGGCCAGGTAAGGACCAGAGACAACAGATCCAGAATAGGCCCAAATATGGATCAGAATCATTGTTTTCCAGGTGAGGCCAGATGGAGACCACAGGAACCAGGTCCAGGAGAGACCAATATGGGAACCAGAGCCACCAGATCCATGTGAGTTCCAGATGGGAACACAGTCACAAGGTCCAGGTGAGGCGAAACTGGCAACAGGATTCACCAAGTCCAGGGGCGGCGCAGGTGGCGACCAGTCACGACATCCAGGTGCGGACCAGCTAAGGTCCAGATTCACCAGGCCCAAGGGAAGTCAAAGGGGTGACCAGAGTCACCAGGTAAGGGTGAGGCCCAGATGGGTAACCAGAGTAACCAGTTTAGTTTGAGGCCCAGAATGGGACCAGAGGTCCCTGGTCAGAGTGAGGCCCAGGTGTGGAATAGAGTATCCAGGTCCCAATGATGCCTGGGTGAGGAACAGAGTTACTAGGGCCATGCAGGCCTAGATGGGGAACAGAATCACCAGGTCTTGGTGAGGCATAGAATAAGACCACATTCAGCAGTATCAGGTGAGCCCCTGTGGGAACCAGAGCCACTCTATCCAGCTGAGTGCCAGGTCCATGTGAGACCCACGTGAGGACCAGATTCAACAGGTCGAATTGAGGCATAGCTGTGGACAAGAGTCACCAGGTCTGGGTGCGGCCTAGGTGGGGCAAGATTCAGCAGTTCTGAGTTAGGTCAAAGTGGGGACAAGAGTCAACAGGTCCAGGTGAGGCCAAACTGAGGACCAGAGTCACCAGGTCCAGGTGAGGTCCAGGTGGGGACCAGTGCCATCAGATCCAGTTGAAGTCCAGGTGGGGACCAGAGTCACCAGATCCAGGTGAAATCCAGGTGGGGACCAGAGTCACTAGGTCCAGATGAGGCCCAGGTGAGGACCAGAGTTACCAGGTTCACGTGAGGCCCCGGTGGGGATCAGAGGCAACAGGTCCATGTGAGGCAGGCTTGGGGACCATGGTCAACAGGTCTACTTGAGTCCCAGGTGTGGAACACAGTAAGCAGGTCCAGGTGAGTGCAACCTGTAGGCCATGCAGTGGAACCATGACCCGATGATGCCGAGGTAGTGACCAGAGTTACCAGGTCCAAATCAGGCCCAGATGGAGCATATTCACTAGGTCCAGTTGAGGCCCAGTTGAGGACCAGAGTCACCAGATCGGGTTGAGGCCTGGAGGAGTACCAGTATCACCTGGTCCAGGTGACATCCAGATGGGGACCAGAGTTACCAGGTCAGGGTGAGACCCAGAATGGTTCCAGAGTCATCAGTTCCAGATGAGGCTCAGGTGTGGAACAGAGTCTCCAGGTACCAATAACTCCCAGGTGAGGACCAGAGTCACCAGATCTGGGAGTCGCGCATATAGGATCAGAGTCACCAGTTCCAGGTGAGGCCAAGAATGGGACCACAGCAATCAAGTCCAGGTGGGGAACAAAGTCACAAGGACTGGGTGAGGCCCAGATGGGGACCAGATTCAACAGGTCCAGCTGAGGCCCAGGTGGGACCACAGTCATCAGGTCCAGGTGGGGCCCAGGTATATAAGAGAGTATCCAGGTCCCAGTGATGCCCAGGTGGAACCAGAGTCACCAGGTTCAGATGAGGCGCAAGAGGGGAGCATATCCACTAGGTCCCGGTGAGGCCCAGTTGACGACCACAGTCACCAGGTCTAGTTGAGGCCTAGAGGGGTACCAGATATACCTGGTCTAGGTGACATCCACATGGGAACCAGGGTCACCATGTCAGGGTGAGGTCCAGAGGGGATCCAGAGTAATCATGTCCAGGTGAGGCTCAGGTGTGGAACAGAGTATCCAGATCATAATGGTCCACAGGTGAGGACCAGAGTCACCAGAACTGGGGGAGGCCCAGTTAGGATCAGAGTCACCAGTTCCAGGTGAGGCAAAGAAGGAGTCCACAGCAATCAGGTCCAGGTGGGGAACAAAGTCACCAGGACAGGGTGAGGCCCAGATTGGGACCAGATTCACCAGGCCCAGGTTATTCCCAGGTGGTGACCAGACATACCAGTTCCGGGTGACGACCAGGTAAGGACCAGATTCACCAGGTCCAAATGAGGCCCACGTGGGGACCTGAGTCACCAGGTATTGGTGAGGCCAGGTGGCAAGGCACCCCAGGTCCAGGTGAGGCCAACCTGCAGGCCATGCAGAGGAACCATGTCCCGATGATACCCAGGTAAGGACGAGAGTTACCACATCCAGGTGAGGCCAACCTGCAGGCAATGCAGTGGAACCATGTCCCGATGATGCCCAGTTAGGGACTAGAGTCACCAGGTCAGGGAGAGGCCCAGAGAGGTTCCAGAGTCATCATGTCCAGGTGAGGCTCAAGTGAGGAACAGAGTCACCAGGTACCAATGATGCCCAGGTGAGGGCCAGAGTCACCAGATCTGGGTGACGCGCAGATAGGTTCAGAGTCACCAGTTCCAGGTGAGGCCAAGAAAGAGTCCACAGCAATCAGGTCCAGGTGGGGAACAAAGTCACCAGTACTGGGTGAGGCCTAGATGGGGACCAGATTCACCACATCAGGGTGAGGCCCAGAGTGGGACGAGAATCACTTGGTCCATGTGAGGCCCCGATGTGGAAGTGAGAAACCAGGTCCCATGATGCCCATATGAGGACCTGAGTCACCAGGTCCAGGTGAGCTCCCTGTGGGAACCAGTCAACTCATCCAGGTGCGGCTCAGGTGGGACCACAGTCACCGGTCCATGTGAGGCCCAGGTATATAACAGAGTATCCAGCTCCCAGTGATGCCCAAGTAAGGACCAGAGTCAACAGGTACAAGAGAGGCCCAAATATTGTTCAGAGTCATTGTGTTCCAAGTGAGGCCAGATGGAGACCACAGGAACCAGGTCCAGGAGAGCCCCATATGGGAACCAGAGCCACCAGATCCAGGTGAGGTCCAGGTGGGACCACAGTCACAAGGTCCAGGTGAGGCGCAGGTGGCAACAGGATTCACCAAGTCCAGGTGAGGCCCAGGTGGCGACCAGTCACCAGATCCAGGTGCGGACCAGCTAAGGACCAGATTCACCAGACCCTAGTGAAGCCCAAGGGGTGACCAGAGTCACCAGGTAAGGGTGAGGCCCAGAGTGGAACCAGAGTAACCAGTTTAGTTTGAGGCCCAGAATGGGACCAGAAGTCCCTGGTCAAAGTGAGGCACAGGTGTGGAATAGAGTATCCAGGGTGAGGATCATTGGGTCCATCACCCAATGATGCCTGTGTGAGGACCAGAGGCACTAGGGCCATGCAGGCCCAGATGGGGAACAGAATCACTACGTCCTGGTGAGGCATAGAATAAGACCACAGTCAGCAGTATCAGGTGTGCCCCTTGTGGGAACTAGAGCCACTTTATCCATCTGAGTCCCAGGTACATGTGAGGCACACGTGAGGACCAGATTCATCAGGGTGAATTGAGGCATAGCTAGGGACAAGAGTCACCAGGTCTGGGTGCGGCCTAGGTGGGGCAAGATTCAGCAGTTCTGAGTTAGGTCAAAGTGGGGACGAGAGACACCAAGTCCAGGTGAGGCCAAACTGAGGACCAGATTCACCAGATCCACATGAGGTCCATGTTGGAAAGGAGTCACCAGGTCCAGGAGAGGTCCTGGGGTGGACCAGAGTCACCAGATCCAGGTGAAGTCCAGGTGGGAACCAGAGTCACTAGGTCCAGATGAGGCCCAGGTGAGGACCAGAGTTACCAGGTACACGTGAGGCCCCGGTGGGATCAGAGGCAACAGGTCCATGTGAGTCTGGCTTGGGGACCATGGTCAACAGGTCTACTTGAGGCCTAGGTGTGGAACACAGTAAGCAGGTCCCGGTGAGGCCCCGGTGGTGACAAGAGTCACCACGTCCAGGTGAGACCCAGGTGGGGACCAGGATCACCAGGTCCAGGGGAGGCCCTTGAAAGAACCAGAGTCAACAGTTCGAGGTCAGGCGCAGGTGGCAACCAGGGTCAGCAGGTCCAAGTCAGGCAAAAGTGGGGTTCACAGTCACTAGGACATGGTGACACCCAGAGGGGGACCAGAGTCACTTGGTCCAGGTGAGGCCACTTGTGGAACACAGTCACCGGGTCCCAATTTTGCCCAGTTGAGGAAAACCCCACTCACCAGGTCTAGGTGAGGCCAACCTGCAGGCCATGCTGTGATACCATATCCCGATGATGCCCAGGTACGGACTAGAGTCACCAGGTCCAAATGAGGCCCCGATGGGGTATATTCACTAGGTCCAGGTGAGGCCCAGTTGAGGACCAGAGTCACCAGATCACCTTGAGCCCTAGAGGTGTACCAGAATCACCTGGTCCAGGTGATATCCAGATGGGGACCAGAGTCACCAGGTCAGAGTGAGTCCCAGAGAGGTTCCAGAGTCATCATGTCCTGGTGAGGATCAGGTGTGGAACAGACTAACCAGGTATCAATGATGCCCAGGTCAGGACCAGAGTCACCAGATCTGGGAGATGCACAATAGGATCAGAGTCACCAGTTCCAGGTGAGCCCAAGAAAGCGTCCACAGCAATCAGGTCCATGTGGGAACAAAGTCACCAGGACTGAGGGAGGCCCAGATGGGGACTAGATTCACCAGTTCCTGGTGAGGCCCATGTGGTGACCAGAGCCCCTGGGTCTGGGAGAGGACCAGGTAAGGCCCAGATTCCCCAGGTCCAAGAGACCAACGTGAGGACCTGAATCACCAGGTGTGGGTGAGGCCCAGGTGGCAACCCCACTCACCAGGTCCAGGGGAGGCCAACCTGCAGGCCAGAGTCACCAGATGCAGGTGAGGCCCTTGTGGGTACCGGACTCACCAGGTAAATGTGAGTCTACAAGAACACCACAGTCACCAGGTCCAGGTGTGAATCATTTGGGAACGAGAGTCACCAGGTCCAGGTGAGACCCAGGTGGGGACCACAGTCACCAGGTCCTGATTGAGGCCTAGGTGGGGGGACCAGAGTCATCAGGACCATTTGAGGCCAAAGTGTGGAGCAAAATTATCATGTCCAGGTGAGGCCCAGGTGGGGAACAGAGTAACCATGTCCCATTGATGCCAGGTGGGAAAAGAGTCACAAGTTCCAGACGAGGCCTATGTGAAGAGTAGATTCATCAGGTCCTGTTGAGGCCCAGTTGAGGACCAGTGTCCACAGCTCTGGAGAGTCTCAGAGGGGACCAGAGTCACCCGTTTCTGATGATATCCAGGTGGGGACCAGAGTCACCACGTCAGGATGAGGCCCAGAGGGGGACGAGAATCACTACCTCCAGGTGAGGCCCGATGTGGAACTGAGAAACCAGGTACCATGATGCCCATATGAGGACCTGAGGTACCAGGTCCATGTGAGGTCTTTGTGGGAACCAGTCACCTCGTCCAGGTGAGGCCCAGGTGGGACCACAGTCACCAGGTCCAGGTGAGGCCCAGGTATATAAGAGAGTATCGAGGTCCCAATGATGCCCAGGTAAGGACCAGAGTCAACAGGTCCAGGAGAGGCCCAAATACGGATCAGCGTCATTGTGTTCCAGGTGAGGTCAGATGGAGACCACAGGAACCAGGTCCAGGAGAGCCCCATATGGGAACCAGAGCCACGAGATCCAGGTGAGGTCCAGGTGTGACCACAGTCACAAGGTCCAGGTGAGGCGCAGGTGGCAACAGGATTCAACAAGTCCAGGTGAGGACTAGGTGGCGACCAGTCACCACATCCAGGCGCGGACCAGCTAAGGACCAGATTCACCAGGCCGAAGTGAAGCCCAAAGGGTGACCAGAGTTACCAGGTAAGGGTGAGGCCCAAAGGGGAACCAGTAACTAGTTTAGTTTGAGTCCCAGAATGGGACGAGAGGTCCATGGTCAATGTGAGGCACAGGTGTGGAATAGAGTATCCAGGTCCTAATGATTCCTGGGTGAGGACCAGAGTCACTAGGGCCATGCAGGCCCAGATGGGAACAGAATCGCTAAGACCAGGTGAGGCATAGAATAAGACCACAGTCAGCTATATCAGGTGAGCCCCTTGTGGGAACCAGAGCCACTCTATCCAGCTGAGTCCCAGGTCCATGTGAGGCCCACGTGAGGAGCAGATTCATCAGGTCGAATTGAGGCATAGCTGGGGACAAGAGTCACCAAGTCTGGGTGCGGCCGAGGTGGGGCAAGATTCAGCAGTTCTGAGTTAGGTCAAAGTGGGGACGAGAGATGTCAGATCCAGATGAGGCCAAACTGAGGACCAGAGTCACCAGATGCAGGTCAGGTCCAGGTGTGGACCAGAGTCAGAAGATCCAGGTGAGGTCCAGGTGGGGACCAGAGTCACCAGATCCAGGTGAAGCCCAGGTAGGGACCAGAGTCGCTAGGTCCAGATGAGACCCAGATGAGGACCAGAGTTACCAGGTACACGTGAGGCCCCGGTGGGGATCAGAGGCAACATGTCCATGTGAGGCTGGCTTGGGGACCATGGTCAACAGGTCTACTTGAGGCCCAGGTGTGGAACACCGTAAGCAGTTCCAGGTGAGTTCCCGGTGGTGACAAGAGTCCCCAGGTCCAGGTCAGGCCCATGTGGGCACCAGGATCACCACGTCCATGGGAGGCCCTTGAAAGAACCAGAGTCAACAGTTCGAGGTCAGGCGCAGGTGGCAACCATGGTCAGGAGGTCCAAGTCAGGCCAAAGTGGGGTTCACAGTCACTAGGGCACGGTGACACCCAGAGGGGGACCAGCGTCACCTGGTCCAGGTGAGGTCCAGTTGTGGATCACAGTCACCGGGTCCCAATTTTGCCCAGTTGAGGACCATGGTCAACAGGGCCAGGTGAGCCTCAGATGGGAACGAGAGCCCAAAATCCAGGTGAAGCCCAGGTGGGGACAACAGTCACCAGATCCAGGGTAGTCTCAGGCGCAGACCAGAATCACCAGGTCCAGGTGAGGTGCAGGTGGCAACCACACACAACAGGTACCGGTGAGGCCCTGGTGGGGACCAGAGTCACGAGGTACATGACAAACTAGAAACACTGCAGCCACCAGATCCACATGATGTCCATGTGGGAACGAGAATCACCAGTTACAGGTGAGGATCAGGAAGGGATCTGAATCACATGTCCACGTGAGACCCAAGAGGGAACCAGTGCCACCATGTCCAGGTGTGGCCCAGGTGAAGACCAGAGTTAATAGGTCCGGCTGGGTCACTGTTAGTGAAGAGTGTAACCATATCCTGATGCTACCCAGGTGGGTACAAGAGACACCAGGTCCTGTTGAGGCCCAGGTGGGACCAGAGACATGAGGACCAGAGACATGAGGACCAGAGACATGAGGTCCCGATGGGAAACACAGACACCAGGTCAGGTGAGGCCATGCTTAGGAACCGAGTCACCAGTTACAGGTGAGGCCCAGGTGGAGCCATAGTCACCAGGTCCAAATGAGGCGAAGGTGGGGAGCATATTCACTACGTCCCCTTGAGGCCCAGTAGAGGACCAGAGTCACCAGGTCTAGTTGAGGCATAGAGGGGTACCAGATTCACCTGGACTAGGTGCCTTCCAGATGGGGACCAGAGTCACCATGTCAGGGAGAGGCCCAGAGGGGATCCAGAGTCATCATGTCCAGGTGAGTCTCAGGTGTGGAACAGAGTATCCAGGTCATAATGGTCCACAGTTGAGGACCAGAGTCAACAGATCTGGGTGAGGCCCAGTTAGGATCAGAGTCAACAGTTCCAGGTGAGGCTAAGAAGGAGTCCACAGCAATCAGGTCCAGGTGGGGAAAAAAGTCACGAGGACTGGGTGAGGCCCAGATGGGGACACAGATTCACCAGGTCCAAGTGATTCCCAGGTGGTGACCAGAGTTACCAGATTCACCAGGTCCAGGTGATTCCCAGGTGGTGACCAGAATTACCAGATACACCAGGTCCAAGTCAGGCCCACGTAGGGGCCTGTGTCACCAGGTATGCGTGAGGCCCAAGTGGCAACCCCACTCACCAGGTCCAGGTGAGGCCTACCTGCAGGCCATGCAAAGTAACCGGGTACCGATAATGCCAAGGTAGGGACCAGAGTTACCAGGTCCAGGTGAGGACAACCTGCAGGCCATGCAGTGGAACCAGGTCCCCATGATGCCCAGGTAGGGACCAGAGTAACCAGGTCCAAATGAGGCCAAGATGGAGCATATTCACTAAGTCCAGCCGAGTCCCAGTTGAGGACCAGAGACACCAGATCTGGTTGAGCCCTAGAGGGGTACCAGAATCACCTGGTCCAGGTGACATCCAGATGGGGACCAGAGTCACCAGGTCAGGATGAGGCCAGAGAGGTTTCAGAGTCATCATCTCCAGGTGAGGCTCAGGTGTGGAACAGAGTCACCAGGTACCAATGATTCCCAGGTGAGGACCAGATTCACCAGGCCTGAGTCACGCGCAGAGAGGATAAGAGTCACCAGTTCCAGGTGAGGCCAAGAAAGAGTCCAAAGCAATCAGCTCCAGTGGGGAACAAAGTCACCAGGACTGGGTGAGGCCCAGATGGGGACCAGATTCACCAGGTCCAGGTGATTCCCAGGTGGTGACAAGGGTTACCTGTTCCGGGTGAGGACCAGGTAAGGACCAGATTCACCAGGTCCAAGTGAGGCCCACGTGAGACCTGTGTCACCAGGTATGGGTGAGGCCCAGATGGCAAGCCCACTCTCCAGGTCCAGGTGAGGCCTATCTGCAGGCCAATCAGAGGAACCGTGTCCCGATGATGCCCAGGTAGGGACCAGAGGTACGAGGTCCAGGTGACGCCAACCTGCAGGCCATGCAGAGGAACCGTGTCCCGATGATGCCCAGGTAGGGACTAGAGTTACCAGGTCAAGAAGAGGCCAACCTGCAGACCATTATGTGGAACCATGTCCCGATGTTGCCCACGTAGTGACCAGAGTCACCAGGTCCAAATGAGGCACAGATGGAGCATATTCACTAGGTCCAGGTGAGGCCCAGTTGAGGACCAGAGGCCCCAGATCTGGTTGAGGCCCAGAGGGGTACCTGATTCACCTGGTCTAGGTGACATCCAGATGGGGACCAGAGTAACCATGTCATGGTGAGGCCCAGAGGGGATCCAGAGTCATCATGTCCAGGTGAGGCTCGGGTGTGGAACAGAGCATCCAGGTCATAATTGTCCGAAGGTGAGGACCAGAGTCACCAGATCTGGGAAAAGCATAGTTAGGATCAGAGTTACCACTTCCAGGTGAGGCCAAGAAGGTGTCCACAGCAATCAGGTCCAGGTGGGGAACAAAGTCACCAGGACTAGGTGATGCCCAGGTGGTGACCAGATTTACCAGTTCCGGGTGAGGACTAGGTAAGGACCAAATTCACCAGGTCCAAGTGAGGCCCACGTGGGGACCTGTGTCACCAGGCATGGGTAAGACCCAGGTGGAAACTCCACTCACCAGGTCAAGATGAGGCCTACCTGCAGGCCATGCTGAGGAACCATGTCCTGATGATGCCCAGCTAGGGACCAGAGTTACCAGGTCCAGGTGAGGCAAACCAGCAGGCCATGCAGTGGAACCATTTCCCGATAATGCCCAGTGAGTGACCAGAGTCACCATGTCCAAATGAGGCCCAGATGGAGCATATTCACTAGGTCCAGATGAGGCCCAGTTGAGGACAAGAGTCACCAGAATGGTTGAGGCCTAGAGGGGTTCCAAAATCCCCTGGTCCAGGTGACTTCCAGATGGGGACCAGATCACAAGGTCAGGGTGAGGCCCAGAGAGGTCCCAGAGACATCATGTCCAGGTGAGGCTCAGGTGTGGAACAGAGTAACCAGGTACCAATGATGCCCAGGTGAGGACCAGAGTCACCAGGTCTCGGTGACGCACAGATAGGATCAGAGTCACCAGTTCCAAGTGAGGCCAAGAAAGAGTCCAGAGCAATCAGTTCCAGGTGGGAAATATAGTCACCAGGACTGGGTTAGGCCCAGATGGGAACCAGATTCACCAGGTCCACATGAGGCCCAGGTTGTGACCAGATTCCCCGGGTTTGGGAGAAGACCAGGTAAGGGCCAGATTCACCAGGTCCAAGAGGCCCACGTGGGAACCTGAGTCCAGGTATGTGTGAGGCCCAGATGGCATCCCACTAACCAAGTCCAGTTGAGGCCAACCTGCAGGCCAGAGTCACCAGATCCAGGTTAGGCCCTAGTGGGGACCGGAGTCACCAGGTAAATGTGAGTCTACAAGTACACCACAGTCACCAGGTCCAGGTGTGGTTCATGTGGGAACGAGAGTCACCAGGTCCAGGTGAGACCCACGTGGGGACGACAGTCTCCAGGTCCAGATTGAGGCCTCGGTTGGGGGACCAAGGTCATCAGGACCAGTTGAGGCCAAAGTTCGGAGCAAAGTTATCATGTCCATGTGAGGCCCAGGTGCGGAACAGAGTAACCATGTCCCATTGTTGCCAGGTGGGAAAAGAGTCACAAGGTCCAGACGAGGCCTAAGTGAGGAGTAGATTCACCAGGTCCTGTTGAGGCCGAGTTGAGGACCAGTTACCCCAGCTCCGGGTGAGTCCCGAGGGGGACCAGAGTCACCCGGTTCTGGTGATATCCAGGGGGGGACCAGAGTCAGCACGTCAGGGTGAGGCCCAGAGGGGAACGAGAATCACTAGGTCCAGGTGAGGCCCCGATGTGGAACTCAGAAACCAGGTCCCATGATATCCATATGAGGACCTGAGTCACCAGATCCAGGTGAGGTCCCTGTGGGAACCAGTCACCTCGTCCAGGTGAGGCCCAGGTGGGAACACAGTCACAAGGTCCAGGTGAGGCCCTAGTATATAAGAGAGTATCCAGGTCCCAATGATGCCCAGGTAAGGACAAGAGTCAACAGGTCCAGGAGAGGACCAAATATGGATCAGAGTCATTGTGTTCCAGGTGAGGCCAGATGGAGACCACAGGAACCAGGTCCAGGAGAGCCCCATATGAGAACCAGAGCCACCAGATCCAGGTGAGGTCCAGGTGGGACCACAATCACAAGGTCCTGGTGAGGTGCAGGTGGCAACAGGATTCACCAAGTCCAGGTGAGGCCCAGGTGGCGACCAGTCACCACATCCTGGTGCGGACCAGCTAAGGACCAGATTCACCAGGCCCAAGTGAAGCCCAAGGGGTGACCAGAGTCACCAGGTAAGGGTGAGGCTCAGAGGGGGAACCTGAGTAACCAGTTAATTTGAGGCCCAGAATGGGACCAGGGATCCCTAGTCAAAGTGAGGCCCAGGTGTGGAATAGAGTATCCAGGTCCCAATGATGCCTGGGTGAAGACCAGAGTCACTAGAGCCATGCAGGCCCAGAAGGGGAACAGAATCTCCAGGTCCTGGTGTGGCATAGACTAAGATCACAGCCAGCAGTATCAGGTGAGCCCCTTGTGGGAACCAGAGCCACTCTATCAAGCTGAGTACCAGGTCCATGTGAGGCCCACGTGAGGACCAGATTCAACAGGTCGAATTGAGGCATAGCTGGGGACAAGAGTCACCAGGTCTGGGTGCGGCCTAGGTGGGGGAAGATTCAGCAGTTCTGAGTTAGGTGAAAGTGGGGACGAGAGACACCAGGTCCAGGTGAGGCCAAACTGAGGACCAGAGTCACCAGATCCAGGTGAGCTCCATGTTGGAAAGAGAGTCACCAGGTCCAGGAGAGGTCCAGGTGGGTACCAGAGTCACCAGATACAGGTGAAGTCCAGGTGGGGACCAGAGTCACCAGATCCATGTAAAGCCCAGGTGGGGACCAGAGTCACTAGGTCCAGATGAGGCCCAGGTGAGGACCAGAGTTACCAGGTACACGTGAGGCCCCGGTGGGGATCAGAGGCAACAGGTCCATGTGAGGCCGGCTTGGGGACCATGGTCAACAGGTCTATTGAGGCCCAGGTGTGGAAACAGTAAGCAGGTCCAGGTGAGTCCCCAGTTGTGACAAGAGTCACCACGTCCAGGTGAGGCCCGGTGGAGACCAGGATCACCAGGTACAGGGGAGGCCCTTGAAAGAAGCAGAGTCAACAGTTCTAGGTCAAGCGCAGCTTCCAACCAGGGTCAGCAGGTCCACGTCAGGCCAAAGTGGGTTTCACAGTCACTAGGGCACGGTGAGACCCAGAGGGGAACCAGAGTCACGTGGTCCAGGTGAGTTCCAGTTGTGGAACACAGTCACCGCGTCCCGATTTTGCCCAGTTGAGGACCATGGTCAACAGGGCCAGGTGAGGCCCAGATGGGGACCGGAGTCCCCAAATCCAGGTGAAGCCCAGGTGGGGACCACAGTCACTAGATCCAGGGTAGTCTCAGGTGCAGACCAGAATCACCAGGTGCAGGTGAGATGCAGGTGGAAACCACACTGACTAGGTCCCGGTGAGGCCCTGGTGGGGACCAGAGTCACGAGGTACATGAGAAGCTAGAAACACTGCAGCCACCAGGTCCACATGATGTCCATGTGGGAACACGAATCACCAGTTACAGGTAAGGACCAGGTGGGGATCCGAGTGACCATGTCCAGGTGAGACCCAGGTGGGAACCAGTGTCACCATGTCCAGGTGTGACCCAGGTGAAGACCAGAGTTAATAGGTCCGGCTGGGTTACTGTTAGTGAACAGTGTAACCATGTCCTGATTCTACCAGGTGGGTACCAGAGACACCAGGCCCTGGTGAGGCCCAGGTGGGACCAGAGACAAGAGGTCCAGGTGAGGTCCCAATGGGAACCACAGTCACCAGGTCAGGTGAGGCCATGCTTAGGATCAGAGTCACCAGTTAAAGGTGTGGCCCAGGTGGAGCCAGAGTCACTTGGTACAGAAGAGGTCAAAGTCCGGACCAGAGTTACCAGGATCAGGTCAGTCCCAGTGGGGAACAGAGTAACCATGTCCCAATGATGCCCAGATAGAACCAGCGTCACCAAGTCCAGATGAGGTGCAGGTGGGGAGCATATTCACTAGGTTCCGTTGAGGCCCTGTTGAGGACCTGAGTCACCAGGTCTAGTTGAGGCCTAGAGGGGTACCAGATTCAGCTGATCTAGGTGACATCCAGATGGGGACCAGAGTCACCATGTCAGGCTGATTACCAGAGGGGATCCAGAGTCATCATGTCCAGGTGAGGCTTAGGTGTGGAACAGAGTATCCAGGTCATATTGTTCCACAGGTGAGGACCAGAGTCACCAGATCTGGGTGAGGCCCAGTTAGGATCAGAGTCACCAGTTCCAGTTGAGGCCAAGAAGGTGTCCACAGCAATCAGGTCCAGGTGGGGAAGAAAGTCAACAGGACTGTGTGAGGCCCAGATGGGGACCATATTCACCAGGTCCAGGTGATTCCCAGGTGGTGACCAGGGTTACCAGGTCCGGGTGAGGACCAGGTAAGGACCAGATTCACCAGGTCCAAGTGAGGCCCCCGTGGGGACCTGTGTCACCAGGTATGGGTGAGACCCAGGTGTCAACCCCACTCACCAGGTCCGGCTGAGGCCAACCTGCAGGCCATGCAGCGGAACCGTGTCCCGATGATGTCCAGGTAGGGACCAGAGTTACCAGGTCCAGGTGAGGCCAGCATGCAGGCCAGTGTCACCAGATCCAGGTGAGGCCCTAGTGGGGACGGGAGTCACAAGGTAAATGTGAGTCTACAAGAACACCACAGTCACCAGGTCCAGGTGTGGTTCATGTGGGAACGGGAGTCACCAGGTCCAGCTGAGACCCAGTTGGGGACGACAGTCACCAGTCCAGATTGAGGCCTAGGTTGGGGGACGAGAGTCATCAGGACCAGCTGAGGCCAAAGTGTGCAGCAAATTATCATGTCAAGATGAGGCCCAGGTGGGGAACAGAGTAACCATGTCCCATTGATGCCAGGTGGGAAAAGAGTAACAAGGTCCATACGAAGCCTAAGTTTGGAGTAGATTCACAGGTCCTGTTGAGGCCCACCTGAGGACCAGTGTCCCCAGCTCCGGGTGTGTCACCCGGTTCTGGTGATATCCAGGTGGGGACCAGTGTCACAAGTCAGGGTGAGGCCCTGCGGGGGCCTAGAATCACTAGGTCCAGGTGAGGCCCCGATGTGGAACTGTGAAACCAGGTCCCAAGATGCCCATATGAGGACCTGAGTCACCAGGTCCAGGTGATGTCCCTGTGGGAACCTGTCACCCCGTCCAGGTGAGGCCCAGGTGGGACCACAGTCACCAAGTGCTTGTGAGGCCCAGGTATATAAGAGAGTATCCAGGTCCCAATGATGCCCAGGTAAGGACCAGAGTCAACAGGTCCAGGAGAGGCCCAAATATGGATCAGAGTCATTGTGTTCCAGGTGAGGCCAGATGGAGACCACAGGAACCAGGTCCAGGAGAGCCCCATATGGGAACCAGAGTCACCAGATCCAGGTGAGGTCCAGGAGGGACCGCAGTCACAAGGTCCAGGTGAGGCGCAGGTGGCAACATGATTCACCAAGTCCAGGTGAGGCCCACGTGGTGACCTGTCACCAGATCCAGGTGCGGACCAGCTAAGGACCAGATTCACCAGGCCCAAGTGAAGCCCAAGGGGTGACCAGAGTCACCAGGTAAGGGTGAGGCCCAGAGGGGGAACCAGAGTAACCAGTTTAGTTTGAGGCACAGAATGGGACCAGATGTCCCTGGACAAAGTGAGGCCCAGGTGTGGAATAGAGTATCCAGGTCCCAATGATGCCTGGGTGAGGACCAGAGTCACTAGGGCCATGGAGGCCCAGATGGGGAACAGAATCACTAGGTCCTGGTGAGGCATAGAATAAGAATACAGTCACCAGTATCGGGTGAGCCCCTTGTGGGAACCAGAGCCACTCTATCCCGCTGAGTCCCAGGTCCATGTGAGGCCCACGTGAGGACCAGATTCATCAGGTCGAATTGAGGCATAGCTGGGGACAAGAGTCATCAGGTCTGGGTGCGGCCAAGGTGGGGCAAGATTCAGCAGTTCTGAGTTAGGTCAAAGTGGGGACGAGAGACACCAGTCCAGGTGAGGCCAAACTGAGACCAGAGTCACCAGATACATGTGAGTTCCAGGTGGGGACCAGAGTCACGAGATCCAGGTGAAGTCCAGGTGGGGACCAGAGTCACTAGGTGCAGATGAGGCCCTGGTGAGGACCAGAGTTACCAGGTACACGTGAGGCCCCGGTGGGGATCAGAGGTAACAGGTCCATGTGAGGCGAGCTTGGGGACTATGGTCAAGAGGTGTAATTGAGGCCCAGGTGTCGTGACTAGAGACACCACGTGCAGGTGAGGTCCAGGTGGGCATCAGGATCACTAGGTACAGGGGAGGCCCTTGAAAGAACCAGAGTCAACAGTTCGAGGTCAGGCACAGGTGGCAACCATGGTCAGCAGGTCGAAGTCAGGCCAAAGTGGGGTTCACAGTGACTAGGGCACGGTGAGACCCAGAGGGGGACCAGAGTCACCTGGTCCAGGTGAGGTCCATTTGTGGAACACAGTCACAGGGTCCCAATTTTCCCCAGTTGAGGACCATGGTCAAAGCGCCAGGTGAGGCCCAGATGGGGACCAGAGTCCCCAAATCCAGGTGAAGCCCAGATGGGGACCACAGTCACCAGATCCAGGGTAGTCTCAGGTGCAGACCAGAATAACCAGGTCCAGGTGAGGTGCAGGTGGCAACCACACTCACCAGAAAATGCCAAAGTCAGGAATAGTGTTACCAGTATCAGGTCGCTCCCAGTGGGGAATAGAGTAACCATGTCCCGATGATGCCCACGTAGAACCAGAGTCACCATATCCAGATGAGGCGCAGTTGGGGAGCATATTCACTAGGTCCCGGTAAGGCCCAGTTGAGGACTAGAGTCACCAGGTTTGGTTGAGGCCTAGAGGGGTACCAGATTCACCTGGTCTAGGAGACATCCAGATGGTGACCAGAGTCTCCATGTCAGAGGGAGGCCCAGAGTGGATCCAGAGTCATCATGTCCAGGTGAGGCTCAGGTGTGGAGCAAAGTTATCATGTCCAGGTGAGGCCCAGGAGGGAAACAGAGTAACCATGATCCCATTGATGCCAGGTGGGAAAAGAGTCACAAGGTCCAGACGAGGCCTAAGTGAGGAGTAGATTCAACAGGTACTGTTGAGATCCAGCTGAGGACAAGTGTCGCCAGCTCCGGGTGAGTCCCAGAGGGGGACCAGAGTCACCCGGTACTGGTGATATCCAGGTGGGGACCAGAGTCACCACGTCAGGGTGAGGCCCAGAGGGGACGAGAATCACTAGGTCCAGGTGAGGCCCCGATGTGGAACTGAGAAACCAGGTCCCATGATGCCAATATGAGGACCTGAGCCACCAGGTCCAGGTGAGGTCCCGGTGGGAACAAGTCACCTCGTCCAGGTGAGGCCCAGGTGGAACCACAGTCACCAGGTCCAGATGAGGCCCAGGAATATAAGAGAGTATCCAGGACCCAATGATGCCCAGGTAAGGACCAGAGTCAACAGGTCCAGGAGAGGCCTAAATATGGATCAGAGTCATTGTGTTCCAGGTGAGGCCAGATGGAGATCACAGGAACCAGGTCCAGGAGAGCCCCATATGGGAAACAGAGCCACCAGATCCAGGTGAGGTCCAGGTGGGACCACAGTCACAAGGTCCAGGTGAGGCGCAGGAGGCAACAGAATTCAACAAGTCCAGGTGAGACCCAGGTGGCGACCAATCACCAGATCCAGGTGCGGACCAATTAAGGACCAGTTTCAGCAGGCCCATGTGAAGCCTAAGGGGTGACCAGAGTCACCAGGTAGGGTTGAGGCTCAGAGGGGGAACCAGAGTAACCAGTTTAGTTTGAGGCCTAGAATGGGACCAGAGGTCCCTCGTCAAAGTGAGGCCCAGGTGTGGAATAGATTATCCAGGTCCCAATGATGCCTGGGTGAGGACCAGAGTCACTAGGGCCATGCAGGCCCAGATGGCAAACAGAATCACTAGGTCCTGGTGAGGCATAGAATAACACCACAGTCAGCAGAATCAGGTGATCCCCTTGTGGGAATCAGAGCCACTCTATCCCGCTGAGTCCCAGGTCCATGTGAGGCCCACGTGAGGACCAGATTCATCAGGTCGAATTGAGGCATAGCTGGGGACAAGAGACACCAGGTCTGGGTGCGGCCTAGGTGTGGCAAGATTCTGCAGTTTTGAGTTAGTTCAATGGGGGGATGAGAGGCACCAGGTCCAGGTGAGGGCAAAGAGAGGACCAGAGTCACCAGATACAGGTGAGGTCCATGTTGGAAAGAGAGTCACCAGGTCCAGGAGATGTCCAGGTGGGGACCAGAGTCACTAGATCCAGGTGAAGTCCAGGTGGGGACCAGAGTCACCAGATCCAGGTGAAGCCCAGGTGGTGACCAGAGTCAATAGGTCCAGATGAGGCCAGGTGAGGACCAGAGTTACCAGACAACTGAGGCCCCGGTGGGGATCAGAGGCAACAGGTACTTGAGGCCCAGGTGTAGAACACAGTAACAAGGGCCAGGTGAGTCCCCGGTGTTGACAAGAGTCAGCAGGTCCAGGTGAGGCCCAGGTGGGGACCAGGATCACCAGGGACAGGGGAGGCCCTTGAAAGAACCAGAGTCAAAAGTTCGAGGTCAGGAGCAGGTTGAAACAAGGGTCAGCAGGTCCAAGTCAGGCCAAAGTGGGGTTAACAGTCACTAGGGCACGGTGAGACCTAGAGGGGGACCAGAGTGAACTGGTCAAGGTGAGGTCCAGTTGTGGAACACAGCCACCGGGTCCCAGTTTTGCCCAGTTGAGGACCATGGTCAACACGGCCAGGTGAGGCCCAGATGGGGACCAGAGTCCCCAAATCCAGGTGAAGCCCAGGTGGGGACCACAGTCACCAGATCCAGGGTAGTCTCAGGTGCAGACCAGAATCACCAGATCCAGGTGAGGTGCAGGTGGCAACCACACTCACCAGGTCCCGGTGAGGCCCTGCGGGGGACCAGAGTCACGAGGTACATGAGAAGCTAGAAACACTGCAGCCACCAGATCCACAAGATGTCCATGGGGAACGAGAATCACCAGTTACAGTTGAGGACCAGATGGGGATACGACTCAACATGTCCAGGTGAGACCCAGGTGGGAACCAGTGTCACCATGTCCAGGTGTGGCTCAGGTGAAGACCGGAGTTAATAGGTCCGGCTGGGTCACTGTTAGTGAACAGTGTAACGATATCCTGATGATACACAGGTGGGTACGAGAGACACCAGGTCCTGGTGACCCCGAGAAGGGACCAGAGACCTGAGGTCCAGTTGAGGTCCCGATGGGAACCACAGTCACCATGTCAGGTGAGGCCATGCTTAGGATCAGAGTCACCAGTTACAGGTGAGGCCCAGGTGGAGCCAGAGTCACCTGGTACATAAGAGGCCAAAGTTAGGACCAGAGTTACCAGGATCAGGTCAATCCCAGAGGGTAATACAGTAACCATGTACCGATGATGCCCAGGTAGAACCAGAGTCACCAGGTCCAGATGAGGCGCAGGTGGGGACCATGTTCACTAGATTCCGGTGAGGCCCAGTTGATGACCAGAGTCACCAGGTCAAGTTGAGGCCTAGAGGGATACCAGATTCACCTGGTCTACGTGACATCCAGATGGTGAACCGAGTCCACATGTCAGGCTGAGGCCCAGAGGGGATCCAGATTCATCATGTCCAGGTGAGGCTCAGGTGTGGAACAGAGTATCCAGGTCATAATGGTCCACAGGTGAGGAACAGAGTCACCAGATCTGGGTGAGACCCAGTTAGGATCAGAGTCACCAGTTCCAGGTGAGGCCAAGAAGGAGTCCACAGCAATCAGGCCCAGGTGGGGAACAAAGTCACCAGGAATGGGTGAGGCCCAGATGGGGACCAGATTCACCAGGCCCAGGTGAATCCCAGGTGGTGACTAGAGTTACCAGTTCCGGATGAGGACCAGGTAAGGACCAGATTCACCAGGTCCAAGTGAGGCCCGCGTGGGGACCTGTGTCACCAGGCATGGTTGAGGCCCAGATGACAACACCACTCACCAGGTCCAGGTGATTCCAAACTGCAGGCCATGCAGAGGAACAATATCCCGATGATACTCAGGTACTGACTAGAGTTAACAGGTCCAGGTGAGGCCAGCATGCAGGCCATGCAGTGGAACCATGTCCCTATGATGCCCAGGTAGGGACCAGAGTCACCAGGTCCAAATGAGGCCCAGATGGAGCATATTCACTAGGTCCAGGTGAGGCCCAGTTGAGGACCAGAGTCACCAGATCTGGTTGAGGCCTAGAGGGGTACCAGAATCTCCTGGTCCAGGTGACATCCAGATGGGGTCCAGAGTCACTAGGTCAGGGTGAGGCCCAGAGTGGTTCCAGAGTCATCATGTCCAGGTGAGGCTCAGGTGTGGAACAGAGTCACCAGATACCAATGATGCCCAGGTGAGGACAAGAGTCACCAGGACTGGGTGACGCGCAGATAGGATCAGAGTCACCAGTTCCAGGTGAGGCCAAGAAAGTGTCCACACCAATCAGGTCCAGGAGGGGAACCAAGTCACCAGGACTGGGTGAGGCCCAGATGAGGACCAGATTCACCAGGTCCAGGTGAGGCCCAGTTGGGGACCAGAGTCCCCGGGTCTGGGAGAGGACCAGGTAATGACCAGATTAAAAGGTCCAATAGGCCCACGTGGGAACCTGGGTCACCAGGTTTGGGTGAGGCCCAGGTGGCAACCCCACTCTCCAGGTCGAAGTGAGGCCAACCAGCAGGCCAGAGTCACCAGATCCACGTGAGGCCCTAGTGGGCAACGGAGTCACCAGGTAAATGTGAGTCTACAAGAACACCACAGTCACCAGGTCCAGGTGTGGTTCATGTGGGAACGGGAGTCACCAGGTCCAGGTGAGACCCAGGTGGGGACAACAGTCACCAGGTCCAGATTGAGGCCTAAGTGGGGGGACCAGGGTCATCAGGACCAGTTGAGGCCAAAGGGCGGAGCAAAGTTATCATGTCCATGTGAGGCCCAGGTGCGGAACAGAGTAACCATGTCCCATTGATGCCAGGTGGGAAGAGTCACAAGGTCCAGACGAGGCCTAAGTGAGGAGTAGATTCACCAGGTCCTGTTGAGACCCAGTTTAGCACCAATGTCCCCAGGTCCGGATGAGTCCCAGAGGGGACCAGAGTCACCCGGTTCTGGTGATATACAGGTGGGGACCAGAGTCAGCACGTCAGTGTTAGGCCGAGAGGGGGACGAGAATCACTAGGTCCATGTGAGGCCCCGATGTGGAACTGAAAAACCAGGTCTCATGATGCCCATATGAGGACCTGAGTCACCAGGTCCAGCTGAGGGCCCTGTGGGAATTAGTCACCTCGTCCAGGTGAGGCCCAGGTGGGACCAGAGTCACCAGGTCCAGGTGAGGCCCAGGTATATAAGAGAGTATCCAGGTCCCAATGATGGCCAGGAAAAGACCAGAGTCAACAGGTCAAGGAGAGGCCCAAATATGGATCAGAGTCATTGTGTTCCAGGTGAGGCCAAATGGAGACCACAGGAAAGAGTTCCAGGAGAGCCCCATATGTGAAGCAGAGCCATCAGATCCAGGTGAGTTCCAGGTGGGTCCACAATCACAAGGTCCAGGTGAGGCGCAGGTGGCAACAGGATTCACCAAGTCCAGGTGAGGCCCAGGTGGCGACCAGTCACCACATCCAGGTGCAGACCAGCTAAGGACCAGATTCACCAAGCCCAAGTGAACCCCAAGGGGTGACCAGAGTCACGAGGTAAGTGTGAATCCGAGAGGGGCACCAGAGTAACCAGTTTAATTTGAGGCCCAGAATGGGACCAGAGGTCCCTGGTCAAATGGGGCCCAGGTGTGGAATAGAGTATCCAGGTCCCAATGATGCCTGGGTGAGGACCAGAGTCACTAGGGCCATGCAGGCCCAGATGGGGAACAGAATCACTAGGTCCTTGTGAGGTATAGAAAAAGACCCGAGTCACCAGTAACAGCTGAGACTCTTGTGGGAACCAGAGCCACTCTATGCAGCTGAGTCCCAAGTCCATGTGAGGCCCACGTGAGGACCAGATTCATCAGGTCAGTTCGAATTGAGGCATAGCTGGGGACAAGAGTCCCCAGGTCTGGGTGCGTCCTAGGTTTGGCAAGATTCTGTAGTTTTGAGTTAGGTCAAAGTGGGGACGAGAGACACCAGGTCCAGGTGAGACCGAACTGAGGACCAGAGTCACCAGATCCAGGTGAGGTCCAGGTGGGGACCAGACTCACCAGATCCAGGTGAAGTCCAGGTGGGGACCAGAGTCACTAGGTCCAGATAAGGCCCAGGTGAGGACCAGAGTTACTAGGTACACGTGAGGCCCCGGTGGGGATCAGAGGAAACAGGTCCATGTGAGGCCAGCTTGGGGACTATGGTCAAGAGGTGTACTTGAGGCCCAGGTGTCGAACACAGTAAGCAGGTCCAGGTGAGTCTCCGGTGGTGACAAGAGTAACCACGTCCAGGTGAGGCCCAGATGCGGACCAGGATCACCAGGTACAGGGGAGGCCCTTGAAAAACCAGAGTCAACAGTTCGAAAGTCAGACTTAGGTGGCATCCAGGGTCAGCAGGTCCAAGTCAGGCCAAGGTGGGGTTCACAGTCACTAGGGCACGGTGAGACCCAGAGGGGGACCAGAGTCACGTGGTCCAGGTGAGGTCCAGTTGTGGAACACAGTCACCGGCTCCCAATTTTCCCAGTTCAGGACCATGGTCAACAGGGCCAGGTGAGGCCCAGATGGGGACCGGAGTCCCCAAATCCAGGTGAAGACCAGGTGGGGACACAGTCACCAGATCCAGGGTAGTCTCAGGGGCAGACCAGAATCACCAGGTCCAGGTGAGGTGCCGGTGGCAACCACACTCAGCAGGTCCCAGTGAGGCCCTGGTGGGGACCAGAGTCACGAGGTACATGAGAAGCTAGAAACACATGGGATCCCTGGGTGGCGCAGCGGTTTTGCGCCTGCCTTTGGCCCAGGGCGCATTCCTGGAGACCCGGGATCGAATCCCACGTCGAACTCCCTGTGCATGGAGCCTGCTCCTCCCTCTGCCTGTGTCTCTGCCCTCTTCTCTCTGTGACTATCATAAATAAATAAAAATTAAAAAAAAGAAGCTAGAAACACTGCGGACAACAGGTCCACATGATCTCCATGTGGGAACGAGAATCACCAGTTATAGGTGAGGACCAGGTGAGGATACGACTCACCATGTCCAGGTGAGACCCAGGTG
Source organism: Canis lupus familiaris (assembly GCF_011100685.1). Lineage (NCBI taxonomy): Eukaryota > Metazoa > Chordata > Mammalia > Carnivora > Canidae > Canis > Canis lupus. The sequence continues at coordinate 69,035 of NC_049253.1, read as the reverse complement.
GGAACCAGTGTCACCATGTGCAGGTGTGGCCCAGGTGAAGACCAGAGTTAATAGTTCCGGCTGGCGCACTGTTAGTGAACACTGTAACCATATCCTGATGCTACCCAGGAGGGTCCCAGAGACGCCAGGTCCTGGTGAGGCCCAGGTGGGACCAGAGACATGAGGTCCAGGTGAGGTCCCGATGGGAACCACAGTCACCAGGTCAGGTGAGGCCATGCTTAGGATCAGAGTCACAGTTACAGGTGAGGCCGAGGTGGAGCCAGAGTCACCTGGTACAGAAGAGGTCAAAGTCAGGACCAGAGTTACCAGGATCAGGTCAGTCCCAGTGGGGAACAGAGTAACCATGTCCCGATGATGCCCAGGTAGAACCAGAGTCACCAGGTCCAGATGAGGCGCAGGTGGGGAGCATGTTCACTAGGTCCCGGTGAGGCCCAGTTGAGGACCAGATTTACCAGGTCAAGTTGAGGCATAGAAGGGTACCAGATTCACCTGGTCTAGGTGACATACGGATAGGGACCAGAGTCACCATATCAGGCTGAGGCCCAGAGGGGCTCCAGAGTCATCATGCCCAGGTGAGGCTCAGGGTTGGAAGAGTTTATCCAGCTCATAATGGTCCACAGATGAGGACCAGAGTCACCAGAACTGGGTGAGGCCCAGTTAGGATCAGAGTCACCAGTTCCAGGTGAGGCCAAGAAGGAGTCCACAGCAATCAGGTCCAGGTGGGGAACAAAGTCACCAGGACAGGATGAGGCCCAGATGGGGACCAGATTCACCAGGCCCAGGTGATTCCCAGGTGGTGACCAGAGTTACCAGTTCCGGGTGAGGACCAGGTAAGGACCAGATTCACCAGGTCCAAGTGAGGCCCACGTGGGGACCTTTGTCAAGGGGCATGGGTGAGGCCCAGGTGACAAACCCACTCACCAGGTCCAGGTGAGGCCAAACTGCAGGCCATACAGAGGAACCAGGTCCCAATGATGTCCAGGTAGGGACGAGAGTTACCAGGTCCAGGTGAGGCCAACCTACAGGCCATGCAGTGGAACCATGTCCGATGATGCCCAGGTAGGGACCAGAGTCACCAGGTCCAAATGAGGCCCAGATGGAGCATAATCACTAGGTCTAGGTTAGGCCCAGTTGAGGACCAGAGTCACCAGACCTGGTTGAAGCCCAGAGAAGTACCATGATTCCGTGGTCCAGGTGACATCCATATGGGGACCAGAGTCACCAGGTCAGGTTGATGCCCAGAGAGGTTCCAGAGTCATCATGTCCAGGGGAGCCTCAGGTGTGGAACAGAGTCACCAGGTATCAATGTTGCCCAGGTGAGGACCAGCGTTACCAGGTACACTTGAGGCCCCGGTGGGGTTCAGAGGCAACATGTCCATGTGAGGACGGCTTGGGGACCATGGTCAACAGGTCTACTTGAGGCCCAGGTGTGGAACACAGTAAGCAGGTCCAGGTGAGTCCCCGTTGGGGACAAGAGTCACCACGTGCAGGAGAGGGCAAGGTGGACACCAGGATCGCCAGGTACAGGGGAGGCCCTTGAAAGAACCAGAGTCAACAGTTCGAGGTCAGGCGCAGGTAGCAACCAGGTTCAGCAGGTCGAAGTCAGGCCAAAGTGGGGTTCACAGTTACTAGGGCACGGTGAGACAGAGGGGGACCAGAGTCACCTGATGCAGGTGAGGTCCAGTTGTGGAACACAGTCACCGGGTACCAATTTTGCACAGTTGAGGACTATGGTCAACAGGGCAAGGTGAGGCCCAGATGGGGACCAGAGTCCCCAAATCCAGGTGAAGCCCAGGTGGGGACCACAGTCACCAGATCCAGGGGAGTCTCAGGTGTAGACCAGAATCACCGGGTCCAGGTGAGGTGCAGGTGGCGACCACACACACCAGGTCCCGGTGAGGCCCTGTTGGGGACCAGAGTCACTAGGTACATGAGAGGCTAGAAAAACTGAAGCCATCAGGTCCACATGATGTCCATGTGGGAACAAGAAACACCAGTTACACGTGAGGACCACGTGGGGATCCGACTCACCATGTCCAGGTGAAACCCAGGAGGGAACCAGTGTCAGCATGTCCAGGTGTGGCCCAGGTGAAGACCAGAGTTAATAGGTCCGGCTGGGTCACTGTTAGTGAACAGTGTAACCATATCCTGATGCTACCCAGGTGGGTACAAGAGACACCAGGTCCTGGTGAGGCCCAGGAGGGACCAGAGACATGAGGTCCAGGTGAGGTCCCGATGGGAACCACAGTCACCATTTCAGGTAAGGCCATGCTTAGGATCAGAGTCACGAGTTACAAGTGAGGCCCAGGTCGAGCCAGAGTAACCTGGTACAGAAGAGGCCAAAGTCAGGACCAGAGTTACCAGGATCAGGTCAGTCCCAGTGGGGAACAGAGTAACAATGTCCCAATGAAGCCCAGGTAGAACCTGAGTCACCAGGTCCAGATGAGGCGCAGTTGGGGAGCATGTTCACTAGGTCCCGGTGAGGCCCAGTTGAGGACCAGAGTCACCAGGTCAAGTTGACGCCAAGAGGTGTACAAGATTCACCTGGTCTAGGTGACTTCCAGTTGGGGACCAGTGTCACCATGTCAGGCTGAGGCCCAGGGAGGTTCCAGAGTAGTCATGTCCAGGTGAGGCTCAAGTGTGGAACAGAGTAAGCAGGTACCATGATGCCAAGGTGAGGACCAGAGTCACCAGATCTGGGTAACGCGCAGATAGGATCAGAGTCACCAGTTCCAGGTGAGGCCAAGAAAGAGTCCACAGCAATCAGGTCCAGGTGGGGAACAAAGTCACCAGGACTGGGTGAGGCCCAGATGGAGACCAGATTCACCAGGTCCAGGTGAGGTCCAGGTGTTGACCAGAGACCCCAGGTCTGGGAGAGGACCAGGTAAGGACCAGATTCACCAGATCCAAGAGGCCCACTTGGGGACCTGAGTCACCAGGTATGGGTGTGGCCCAGGTGGCAACCCCACTCACCAGGTCCAGGTGAGGCCAACCTGCAGGCCAGAGTCATCAGATCCAGGTGAGGCCATAGTGGGGTCCGGAGTGACCAGGTAAATATGAGTCTATAAGAACACCACAGTCACCAGGTCCAGTTGTGGTTCATGTGGGAACGAGAGTCACCAGGTCCAGGTGAGACCCAGGTGAGGACAACAGTCACCAGGTCCAGATTGAGGCCTAGGTGGGGGGACCAGAGTCATCAGGACCAGTTGAGACCAAAGTGTGGAGCAAAGATATCATGTCCAAGTGAGGCCCAGGTGGGGAACAGAGTAAACATATCCCATTGATGCCAGGTGGGAAAAGAGTCACAAGGTCCAGACGAGGCCTAAGTGAGGAGTAGATTCACCAGGCCCTGTTGAGGCCCAGTTGAGTATCAGTGTCCCCAGCTCTGGGTGATTCCCAGAGGGGGACCAGAGTCACCCGGTTCTGGTGTGAGTCAGGTGCGGAACAGAGTCTCCACGTCAGGGTGAGGCCGAGAGGGGGACGAGAATCACCAGGTCCATGTGAGGCCCCGATGTGGAACTGAGAAAGCAGGCCCCATGATGCCCATATGAGGACCTCAGTCACCAGGTCCAGGTGTGGTCCCAGTGGGAACCAGTCATCTAGTCTCGGGGAAGACCAGGGGGACCACAGTCACCAGGTCCAGGTGAGGCCCAGGTGTGACCACAGTCAACAGGTCCAGGTGAGGCCCAGTTATATAAGAGATTATCCAGGTCCCAATGATGCCCAATTACGTAGCAGAGACAAGAGGTCCAGGAGAGGCCCAAATATGGATCAGAGTCATTGTGTTCCAGGTGAGGCCAGATGGAGACCACAGGAACCAGGTCCAGGAGAGCCTTATATGGGAACCAGAGCCACCAGATCCAGGTGAGGTCCAGGTGGGACCACAGTCACAAGGTCCAGGTGAGGCGCAGGTGGCAACATGATTCACCAAGTCCAGGTGAGGCCCAGGTGGCGACCAGTCACCAGATCCAGGTGCGGACCAGCTAAGGACCAGAATCACCAGGCCCAGGTGAAGCCCAAGGGGTGACCAGTTTCACCAGGTAAGGGTGAGTTCCAGAGGGGAAAACAGTGTAACCAGTTTAGTTTGAGGCCCAGAATGGGACCAAAGGACCGTGGTGAAAGAGAGGCCCAGGAGTGGAATAGAGTATCCAGTTCCGAATGATGCCTGGGTGAGGACCAGAGTCACTAGGGCCATGCAGGCCTTGATGGGGAACAGAATCACTAGGTCCTGGTGAGGCATAGAATAAGACCACAGTCACCAGTATCAGGTGAGCCCCTTGTGCGAACCAGAGCCACTCTATCCAGCGGAGTCCCAGGTCCATGTGAAGCCCACGTGAGGACCAGATTCATCAGGTCTAATTGAGGCATAGCTGGGGACAAGAGTCACCAGGTCTGTGTGCGGCCTAGGTGGGGAATGAATCAGCAGTTCTGAGTTAGGTCCAAGTGGGGACGAGAGACACCAGGTCCAGGTGAGGCCAAAGTGAGGACCAGAGTCACCAGATCCAGGTGAGGTCCATGTTGGAAAGAGAGTCACCAGGTCCAGGAGAGGTCCAGGTTGGGACCAGAGTCACTAGATCCAGGTGAAGTCCAGGTGGGGACCAGAGTCACCAGATCGAGGTGAAGCCCAGGTGGGGACCAGAGTCACTAGGTCCAGATGAGGCCCAGGTGAGGAACAAAGTTACCAGGTACACGTGAGGAGCCGGTGGAGATCAGAGGCAACAGGTCCATGTGAGTCCGGCTTGGGGACAATGGTCAACAGGTCCACTTGAGACCCAGGTGTGGAACACAGTAAGCAGGTGCAGGTGAGTCCCCCGTGGTGACAAGAGTCACCACGTCCAGGTGAGGCCCAGGTGGGGACCAGGATCACCAGGTACAGGGGAGGCCCTTGAAAGAACCAGAGTCAACAGTTCGAGGTCAGGCGCAGGTGGCAACCAGTGTAAGCAAGTCGAAGTCAGGCCAAAGTGGGGTTCACAGTCACTAGGGCACGGTGTGACCAAGAGGGGGACCAGACTCACTTAGTCCAGGTGAGGTCCAGTTGTGGAACACAGTCACTAGTTCCCAAATTTGCCCAGTTGAGGACCATGGTCAACAGGGCCAGGTGAGGCCCAGATGGGGACCGGAGTCCCGAAATCCAGGTGAAGCCCAGGTGGGGACCACAGTCACAACATCCAGGGTAGTCTCAGGTGCAGACGAGAATCACCAGGTCCAGGTGTGGTACAGGTGGCAACCAAACTCACTAGGTCCCGGTGAGGCACTGGTGGGGAACAGAGTCACGAGGTACATGAAGAGCTAGAAACACATTGGATCCCTGGGTGGCGCAGCGGTTTGGCGCCTGCCTTTGGCCCAGGGCGCGATCCTGGAGACCAGGGATCGAATCCAAAGTCGGGCTCCCGGTGCATGGAGCCTGCTCCTCCCTTTGCCTGTGTCACTGCCTCTCTCTCTCTCTGTGACTATCATAAATAAATAAAAATTAAAAAAAAAAGAAGCTAGAAACACTGCGGCCAACAGGTCCACATGATCTCCATGTGGGAACGAGGATCACCAGTTACAGGTGAGGACCAGGCGGGGATACGACTCACCATGTCCAGGTGAGACCCAGGTGGGAACCAGTGTCACCATGTCCAGGTGTGGCCCAGGTAAAGACCAGAGTTAATAGGTCCGGCTGGGTCACTGTTAGTGAACAGTGTAACCATATCCTAATGCTACCCAGGTGGGTAGCAGAGACACCAGGTCCTTGTGAGGCCCAAATGGGACCAGAGACATGAGGTCCAGGTGAGGTCCCGATGGGAACCACAGTCACCAGGTCAGGTGAGGCCATGCTTAGGGTCAGAGTCACCAGTTACAGGTGAGGCCCAGGTGGAGCCAGAGTCACCTGGTACAGAAGAGGCCAAAGTCAACACCAGAGTTACCAGGATCAGGTCACTCCAAGTGGGAATAGAGTAACCATGTCCCGATGATGCCCAGGTAGAACCAGAGTGACCAGGTCCAGATGTGGCGCAGGTGGGGAGCATGTTCACTAGGTCCCGTTGAGGCCCAGTTGAGGTCAGAGTCACCAGGTCTAGTTGAGGCCTAGAGGGGTACCAGATTCACCTGGTCTGGTGACATCCAGATGGGGACCAGAGTCCAAATGTCAGGCTGAGGCCCAGAGGGGATCCAGAGTCATCATGTCCAGGGGAGGCTCAGGTGTGGAACAGAGTATCCAGGTCATAATGGTCCACAGGTGAGGACCAGAGTCACGAGATCTTGGTGAGGCCCAGTTAGGATCAGAGTCACCAGTTCCAGGTGAGGCCAAGAAGGAGTCCACAGCAATCAGGTCCAGGTGGGGAAGAAAGTCAACAGGACTGGGTGAGGCACAGATGGGGACCAGATTCACCAGGACCAGGTGATTCCCAGGTGGTGACCAGAGTTACCAGTTCCGGGTGACCACCAGGTAAGGACCAGATTCATCAGGTCCAAGTGAGGCCCACGTGGGGACCTGTGTCACTAGGCATGGGAGAGGCCCAGGTGCCAAACCCACTCACCAGGTCCAGGTGATGCCAACCTCCAGGCCATGCAGAGGAACCAGGTCCCAATGATGCCCAGGTAGGGACGATAGTTACCAGATCCAGGTGAGGCCAACCTACAGGCCATGCAGTGGAACCATGTCCCGATGATGCCCAGGTAGGGACCAGAGTCACCAGGTCCAAATGACGCCCAGATGGAGCATATTCACTAGCTCCAGGTGAGGCCCAGTTGAGGACTAGAGTCACCAGACTTGGTTGAGGCCCAGAGGAGTACCAGACTCCCCTGGTCCGGGTGACTTCCATATGGGGACCAGAGTCACCAGGTCAGGTTGATGCCCAGAGAGGTTCCAGAGTCATGATGTCCAGGTGAGGCTCAGGTGTGGAACAGAGTCACCAGGTACCAATGATGCCCAGGTGAGGACCAGAGTCACCAGGTCTAGGTGACGCGCAGATAGGATCAGAGTCACCCGTTTCAGGTGAGGCCAAGAAAGAGTCCACAGCAATCAGGTCCAGGTGGATAACAAAGTCACCAGGACTGGGTATGGCCCAGATGGGGACCAGATTCACCAGGTCCCGGTGAGGCCCTGGTGGGGACCAGAGTCAAGAGGTACATGAGAAGCTCAAAACACTGCAGCCACCAGTTCCACATGAGTCCATGTGGGAACGAGAATCACCAGTTACACGTGAGGACCAGGTGGGGATCCGACTCACCATGTCCAGGTGAGACCCAGGTGGGAACCAGTGTCACCATGTCCAGGTGTGGCCCAGGTGAAGACCAGAGTTAATAGGTCCGGCTGTGTCACTGTTAGTGAACAGTGTAACCATATCCTGATGGTACCCATGTGGGTACCAGAGACACCAGGTCTTGGTAAGCCCAGGTGGGACCGGAGACATGAGGTCCAGGTGAGGTCCCGATGGGAAGCACAGTCACCAGGTCAGATGAGGCCATGCGTAGGATCAGAGTCACCAGTTACAGGTCAGGCCCAGGTGGAGCCAGGGTTACCTGGTACAGAAGAGTCCAAAGAGAGGACCAGAGTTACCAGGATCAGGTCATTCCCAGTGTGGAATAGAGTAACCATGTCCCGATGATGCCCAGGTAGGGACCAGAGTCACCAGGTCCAGATGAGGCCCAGATGGAGCATATCCACTAGGTCCAGGTGAGGCCCAGTTGAGGACGAGAGTCACCAGATCTGGTTGAGTCCTAGAGGGGTACAAGAATCACCAGGTCCAGGTGACATCGAGATGGGGACCAGGGTCACCAGGTCAGGGTGAGGCCTAGAGAGGTTCCAGTGTCATCATGTCCAGGTGAGGCTCAGGTGTGGATCAGAGTCTCCATGTACCAATGATGGCTAGGTGAGGACCAGAGTCACCAGGTCTGGGTGACACTCAGATACGATCAGAGTCACCCGTTTCAGGTGAGGCCAAGAAAGAGTCCACAGCAATCAGGTCCCGGTGGGGAAAAAAGTCACCAGGACTGGGTGAGGCCCAGATGGGGACCAGATTCACCAGGTCCAAGTGAGAACCATGTGGTGACCAGAGTCCCCGGGCCTGGGAAAGGACCAGGTAAGAACAAGATTCACCAGGTCCAAGAGGCCCACGTGGAGACCTGAGTCACCAGGTTATGGGTGAGGCCCAGGTGTCAACCCCACTCACCAGGTCCAGGCGAGCCCAACCTGCAGGCCAGAGTCACCAGATCCAGGTGAGGCCCTAGTGGGTACCGGAGTCACCACGAAAATGTGAGTCTACAAGTACACCACAGTCACCAGGTCCAGGTTTAGTTTATGTGGGAACGAGAGTCACCAGGTCCAGGTGAGACCCAGGTGGGGACCACAGTCACCAGGTCCAGATTGAGGCCTAGGTGGGGGAACCAGCGTCATCAGGACCAGTTGAGGCCAAAGTGTGGAGCAAAGTTATCATGTCCAGGTGAGCCCCAGGTGGGGAACAGAGAAAACATGTCCCATTGATGCCAGGTGGGAAAAGAGTCACAAGGTACAGATGAGGCCTAAGTGAGGAGTAGATTCACCAGGTCCAGTTGAGGCCCAGTTGAGGAGCAATGTCCCCAGCTCCGGGTGAGTCCCAGAGGAGGACCAGAGTCACCCGGTTCTGGTGATATCCAGGTGGGGACCAGAGTCACCACGTCAGAGAGAAGCCCAGAGGGGGACGAGAATCACTAGGTCGAGGTGATGCCCCGATGAGGAACAGAGAAACCAGGTCCCATGATGCCTATATGAGGACCTGAGTCACCAGGTCCAGGTGAGGCCAAACTGAGGACCAGTGTCACCAGATCCAGGTGAGGTGCATGTTGGAAAGAGAGTCACCAGGTCCAGGAGAGGTCCAGGTGGGGACCAGAGTCACCAGATGCAGGTCAAGTCCCGGTGGGGACCAGTCACCAGATCGAGGTGAAGCCCAGGCGGGGAGCAGAGTCACTAGGTCCAGATGAGGCCCAGGTGAGGACCAGAGTTACCAGGTACACGTGAGGCACCGTTGGGGATCAGAGGCAACAGGTCCATGTGAGGCCAGCTTGGGGACCATGGTCAACAGGTCTACCTGAGGCCCAGGTGTGGAACACAGTAAGCAGGTCCAGGTGAGTCCCCCGTGGTGACAAGAGTCACCACGTCCAGGTGAGGCCCAGGTTCGTACCAGGATCACCAGGTACAGGGGAGGCCCTTGAAAAAACCAGAGTCAACAGTTCGAGTTCAGGCGCAGGTTTCAACTAGAGTCAGCAGGTCTAAGTCAGGGGAAAGTGGGGTTCACAGTCACTAGGGAATGGTGAGACCCAGATGGGCACCAGAGTCACGTGGTCCAGGTCAGGTCCAGTTGTGGAACACAGTCACCGCGTCCCGATTTTGCCCAGTTGAGGACCATGGTCAACAGGGCCTGGTGAGCCTCACATGGGGACGAGAGTCCCCAAATCCAGGTGAAGCCCAGGTGGGGACCACAGTCACCAGATCCAGGGTACTCTCAGGTGCAGACCAGAATCACCAGGTCCAGGTGCGGTGCAGGTGGCAACCACACTCACCAGGTCCCGGTGAGGCCCTGGTGGGGACCAGTGTCGCAAGGTACATGACAAACTAGAAACACCGCAGACACCAGGTCCACATGATGTCCATGTGGCAACGAGAATCAACAGTTATAGGTTAGGACCAGGTGGGTATCTGACTCACCATTTCCAGGTGAGACCCAGGTGGGAACGAGTGTCACCATGTCCAGGTGTGGCCCAGGTGAAGACCAGAGTTAATAGGTCCGGCTGGGTCACTGTTAGTGAACAGTGTAACCATATCCTGATGCTACCCAGGTGGGTACCAGAGACACCAGGTCCTGGTGAGGCCCAGGTGGGACCAGAGACATGAGGTCCAGGTGAGGTCCCGATGGGAACCACAGTCACCAGGTCAGGAGAGGCCATGCTTGGATCAGAGTCACCAGTTACAGGTGAGGCCCAGGTGGAGCCAGAGTCACCTGGTACAAAAGAGGCCAAAGTAAGTACCAGAGTTACCAGGATCAGGTCAGTCCCAGTGGGAAACAGAGTAACCATGTCCCGATGATGCCCAGGTAGACCCAGCGTCACCAGGTCCAGATGAGGCGCAGGTGGGGAGCATATTCACTAGGTCTCGGTGACACCCAGTTGAGGACCAGTGTCACCAGGTCTATTTGAGCCCTAGAGGGGTACCAGATTCACCTAGTCTAGGTGACATCCAGATGGGGACCAGAGTCACCATGTCAGGGTTAGGCCCAGAGGGGATCCAGAGTCATCATGTCCAGGTGAGGCTCAGGTGTGGAACAGAGTATCCAGGTCATAATGGTCCACAGGTGAGGACCAGAGTCACCAGATCTGGGTGAGGCCCAGGTTGGATCAGAGTCACCACTTCCAGTTGAGGCCAAGAAGGTGTCCACAGCAATCAGATCCAGAGGGGAACAAAGTCACCAGGACTGGGTGAGGCCCAGATGGGGACCAGATTCACCAGGTCCAGGTGATTCCCAGGTGGTGATCAGGGATACCAGGTGCGGGTGAGGACAAGGTAAGCACGAGATTCACCAGGGCATACTGGGCCCACGGGGACCTGTGTCACCATGTATGGGTGAGGCCCAGGTGCCAACCCCACTCACCAGGTCCTGGTGAGGTCAACCTGCAGGCCATGTAGAGGAACCATGTCCCGATGATGCCCAGGTAGGGACCAGAGTTACCAGGTCCAGGTGAGGCCAACCTGAAGGCCTTGCAGCTGAACCATGTCCCTATGATGCCCAGGAAGTGACCAGAGTCACCAGATCCAAATGAGGCCCAGTTGGAGCATATTCACTAGGTCCAGGTGAGGCCCAGTTGAGGTCCAGAGTCACCAGATCTGGTTGAGTATTAGAGGGGTACAAGAATCACCTGGTCCAGTTGACATCCAGATGGGGACAAGAGTCACCAGGTCAGGGTGAGGCCCAGAGAGGTTCCAGAGTCATCATGTCCAGGTGAGGCTCAGGTGTGGAACAGAGTCACCAGGTACCAATGATGCCCAGGTGAGGACCAGAGTCACCAGGTCTTGGTGACGCTCAGATAGGATCAGAGTCACCAGTTCCAGGTGAGGCCAAGAGAGAGTCCACAGCAATCAGGTCCAGGTGGGGAACAAAGTCACCAGGACTGGGTGAGGCCCAGATGGGGACCAGATTCACCAGGTCCAGGTGAGGCGAGGTGGTGACCAGAGTCTCCGGGTCTGGGAGAGGACCAGGTAAGGACGAGATTCACCAGGTCCAAGAGGCTCACGTGTGAAACTGAGTCACCAGGTATGGGTGAGGCCCAGGTGGCAACCCCACTCACCAAGTCCAGGTGAGGCCAACTTGCAGGCCAGAGTCACCAGATCCAGGTGAGGCCCTAGTGGGGACCGGAGTCACCAGGTAAATGTGAGTCTACAAGAAAACCACAGTCACCAGGTCCAGGTGTGGTTCATGTGGGAATGAGAGTCACCAGGTCCAGGTGAGACCCAGGTGGGGACCATAGTCACCAGGTCCAGATTGAGGCCTAGGTGGGGGGAACAAATTGATCAGGACAAGTTGAGGCCAAAGTGTGGAGCAAAGTTACCATGTCCAGGTGATGTCTAGGTGGGGAACAGAGTAACCATGTCCCATTGATGCCAGGTGGGAAAAGAGTCACAAGGTACAGATGAGGCCTAAGTGAGGACTAGATTCACCAGGTCCTGTTGAGGCCCAGTTGAGCACCAGTGTCCCCAGCTCCGGGTGAGTCCCAGAGGGGTCCAGAGTCACCCGGTTCTGGTGATATCTAGGTGGGGATAAGACTCACCACGTCAGCGTGAGGCCCAGAGGGGGACGAGAATCACTAGTTTCAGGTGAGGCCCCGATGTGGAACTGAGAAAAAAGGTCCCATAATGCCCAAATGAGGACCTGAGTCACCAGGTACAGGTGAGGCCAAACTGAGGACCAGAGTCACCAGATCCAGGTGAAGCCAAGGTGGGGACCAGAATCACTAGGTCCAGATGAGGCCCAAGTGAGGACCAGGTTTACCAGGTACACGTGAAGCCCCGGTGGGAATCAGAGGCAACAGGTCCATATGAGGCCGGCTTCGGTACCATGGTCAACAGGTCTACTTGAGGCCCAGGTGTGGAACACAGTAACCAGGTCCAGGTGAGTCCCCGGTGGTGACAAGAGTCACCACGTCCAGGTGAGTCACAGGGGGGGACCAGGATCACCATGTACAGGGGAAGCCCTTGAATGAACCAGTCAACAGTTCAAGGTCAGGAGCAGGTGTCAACCAGGGTCAGTAGGTCCAAGTCAGGCCAAAGTGGGGTTCACACTCACTAGGGCACGGTGAGACCCAGAGGGGGACCAGAGTCACCTGGTCCATGTGAGGTCCAGGGGTGGAACACAGTCACCGGGTCCCAATTTTGCGAGTTGAGGACCATGGTTGACAAGGCCAGGTGAGGCCCAGATTGGGGATCTTCAATCTGGATCAGAGTCACCATTTCCTGTTGAGGCTAAGAAGGAGTCCACAGCAATCAGGGCAAGATTGACGCCTAGGTCGGGTGACCAGAATCATCAGGACCAGTTGAGGCCAAAGTGTGGAGCAAAGTTCTCATGTCCAGGTGAGGCCCAGGTGGGGAACAGACTAATCATGTCCCATTGATGCCAGGTGGGAAAAGAGTCACAAGGTCCAGACGAGGCCTAAATGAGGAGTAGATTCACCAGGTCCTGTTGAGGCCCAGTAGAGGACCAGTGTCCCCAACTCCGGGAGAGTCCCAGAGGGGGACCAGCGTCACCCGGTTCTGGTGATATCCAGGTGGGGACCAGGGTCACCACGTCAGGGTGAGGACCATAATGGGACGAGAATCACTAGGTCCAGGTGAGGCCCCGATGTGGAACTGAGAAACCAGGTCCCATGATGCCCATATGAGGACCTGAGTCACCAGGTCCAGGTGAGGTCCTTGTGGGAACCAGTCAACTCGTCCAGGTGAGGCCCAGGTGGGACCACAGTCACCAGGTCAAGGTTTCGCCCAGGTATTTAAGAGAGTATCCAGGTCCTAATGATGCCCAGGTAAGGACCAGAGTCAACAGGTACAGGAGAGGCCCAAATATGGATCACAGTCATTGTGTTCCAGGTGAGGCCAGATGGAGACCACAGGAACCAGGTCCAGGAGAGCCCCATGTGGAAACCAGAGCCACCAGATCCAATTGAGGTCCAGGTGGGACCACAGTCACAAGGTCCAGGTGAGGCGCAGGTGGCAAGAGGATTCACCAAGTACACGTGGGGTCCAGGTGACGACCAGTCAGCAGATCCAGGTGCGGACCAGCTAAGGACCAGATTCACCAGGCCCAAGTGAAGCGCAAGGGGTGACCAGAGTCACCAGGTAAGGGTGAGGACCAGAGCGGGAACCAGAGTAACCAGTTTAGTTTAAGGACCAGAATGGGACCAGAGGTCCCTGGACAAAGTGAGGCCCAGTTGTAGAATAGAGTATCCAGGTACCAATGATGCCTGGGTGAGGAACAGAGTCACTAGGGCCATGCAGGCCCAGATGGGGAAAAGAATCACTAGGTCCTGGTGAGGCATAGAATAAGACCACAGTCAACAGTATCAGGTGAGCCCCTTGTGGGAACCAAAGACACTCTATCCAGGTGAGTCCCAGGTCCATGTGAGGCCCACGTGAGGACCAGATTCATCAGGTCGAATTGAGGCATAGCTGGGGACAAGAGTCACCAGGTCTGGATGCGGCCTAGGTGGTTCAAGATTCAGCAGTTCTGAGTTAGGTCAAAGTGGGGACGAGAGACACCAGGTCCTGGTGAGGCCAAACTGAGGACCAGAATCACCAGATCCAGGTGAGGTCCAGGTGGGGACCCGAGTCACCAGATCCAGGTGAAGCACAGGTGGGGACCAGAGTCACTAGGTCCAGATGAGGCCCAGGTGAGGACCAGAGTTACCAAGTACACGTGAGGCCCCGGTGGGGATCAGAGGCAACAGGTCCATGTGAGGCCGGCTTGGGGACCATGGTCAACAGGTCTACTTGAGGCCCAGGTGTGGAACACAGTAAGCAGGTCCAGGTGAGTCCCCAGTGGTGACAAGGGTCACCACGTCCAGGTGAGGCCCAGTTGCGGACCAGGATCACCAGGTACAGGGGAGGCACTTGAAAGAACCAGAGTCAACAGTTCGAGGTCAGGCGCAGGTTTCAGCCAGGGTCAGCAGGTCCAAGTCAGGCCAAAGTGGGGTTCACAGTAACTAGGCCATGGTGAGACCCAGAACGGCACCAGAGTCACGTGGTCCAGGTGACGTTCAGTTGTGGAACACAGTCACCGCGTCCCAATTTTGCCCAGTTGAGGACCATGGTCAAAAGGGCCAGGTGAGGCCAAGATGGGGACCGGGGTCCCCAAATCCAGGTGAAGCCCAGCTGGGGACAACAGTCACCAGATCCAGGGTAGTCTCAGGTGCAGACCAGAATCAGCAGGTCCAGGTGAGGTGCAGTTGGCAACCACTCTCACCAGGTCCCGGTGAGGCCCTGGTGGGGACCAGAGTCACGAGGTACATGACAAACTAGAAACACTGCAGCCACCATGTCCACATGATATCCATGTGGGAACGAGAATCACCAGTTACAGTGTAGGACCAGTTGTGGATCCGACTCAGCATGTCCAGGTGAGACCCAGGTGGGAACCAGTGTCACCATGTCCAGGTGTGGCCCAAGTGAAGACCAGAGTTAATAGGTCTGGCTGGGTCACTGTTAGTGAACAGTGTAACTGTATCCTGATGCTACCCAGGTGGGTACCAGAGACACCAGGTCCTGGTGAGGCCCAGGTGGGACCAGAGACATGAGGTCCAGGTGAGGTCCCGATGGGAACCACAGTCACCAGGTCAGGTGAGGCCATGCTTCGGATCAGAGTCACCAGTTACCGGTGAACCCAAGGTGGATCCAGAGTCACCTGGTAAAGAAGAGGCCAAATCAGGACTAGAGTTACCAGGATCAGGTCAGTCCCAGTGGGGAATACAGTAACCATGGCCCGATGATGCCCAGGTAGAACCAGAGTCACCAGGTCCAGATGAGGCACAGTTGGGGAGCATATTCACTAGGTCCCGCTGAGGCCCAGGTGAGGACCAGAGTCACCAGGTCTAGCTGAGGCCTAGTGGGGTACCAGATTCACCTGGTCTAGGTGACATCCACATGGGGACCAGAGTTACCACCTCAGGGTGAGGCCCAGAGTGGATCCAGAGTCATCATGTCCAGGAGAGGCTCAGGTGTGGTACAGAGTATCCTGTTCATAGTGGTCCACAGGGGAGGACCAGAGTCAGGAGATTGAGCTAGGCCCAGTTAGGATGAGAGTCAACAGTTCCAGGTGAGGCCAAGAAGTAGTCCACAGCAATCAGGTCCAGGTGGGGTACAAAGTCACTAGGACTGGGGGAGGCCCAGATGGGGACCACATTCACCCGGTCCAGGTGATTCCCAGGGTGTGACCAGAGTTACCAGTTCTGAGTGAGGACCAGGTAAGGACCAGATTCACCAGGTCCAAGTGAGGCCCAGTGGGACCTGTGTCACCAGGTATGGGTGAGGCCCAGGTGGCAAAACCACTCACCAGGTCCAGGTGAGGCCAAACTGCAGGCCATGCAGAGGAACCATGTCCCGATGAAGCCCAGGTAGGGACCAGAGTTAACAGGTCCAGGTGAGGCCAACCTACAGGCCATGCAGTGGAACCATGTCCCGATGATGCCCAGGTAGGGACCAGAGTTACCAGGTCCAAATGAGGCCCAGATGGAGCATATTCACTAGGTCCAGTAGAGGCCCAGTTGAGGACCAGAGTCACCAGACCTGGTTGAGGCCCAGAGGGGTACCAGAATCACCTGGTCCAGGTGACATCCAGATGGGGACCAGAGTCACCAGGTCAGGGTGAGGCCCAGAGAGGTTCCAGAGTCATCATGTCCAGGTGAGGCTCTGGTGTGGAACAGAGTAATCAGGTACCAGTGATGCCCAGGTGAGTTCCAGAGTCACCAAATCTGGGTGACGCGCAGATAGGATCAGAGTCACCAGTTCCAGGTGAGGCAAAAAGAGTCCACAGCAATCAGGTCCAAGTGGGGAACAGTCACCAGGCCTGGGTGAGGCCCAGATGGGGTCCAGATTCACCAGGCCCAGGATAGGCCAAGGTGGTGACCAGATTCCCCGGGTCTGGGAGAGGACCAGGTAAGGACCAGATTCACCAGGTCCAAGAGGCCCACGTGGGGACCTGAGTCACCAGGTATGGGTGAGGCCCTGGTGGCAAACCCTACTCACCAGGTCCAGGTGAGGTCAACATGCAGGCCAGAGTCACCAGATCCAGGTGAGGCCCTAGTGGGTACCGGAGTCACCAGGTAAATGTGAGTCTACAAGAACACCACAGTCACCAGGTCCAGGTGTGGTTCATGTGGGAACGAGATTCACCTGGTCCAGTTGAGACACAGGTGGGGACCACAGTCACCAAGTCCAGATTGAGGCCTAGGTGGGGGGACCAGATTCATCAGGACCAGTTGAGGCAAAGTGTTGAGCAAAGTTATCACGTCCAGTTGAGACCTAGGTGGAGAACAGAGTAACCATGTCCCATTGATGACAGTTGGGAAAGAGTAACAAGGTCCGGATGAGACCAGAGTGAGGAGTAGATTCACCAGGTCCTGTTGAGGCCCATTTGAGGACCAGTGTCCCCAGCTCTGGGTAAGCCCCAGAGGGAGACCAGAGTCACGCGGTTCTGGAGATATCGAGGTGGGGACCAGAGTCACCACGTCAGGGTGAGGCCCAGAGGGGGACGAGAATCACTAGGTCCAGGTGAGACCCCAATGTGGACCTGAGAAACCAGGCACCATGATGCCCATATGAGGACCTGAGTCACCAGGTCCAGGTGAGGTCCCTGTGGGAACCAGTCACCTCGTCCAGGTGAGGCCCAGGTGGGACCACAGTCACAAGGTCCAGGTGAGGCCACGGTATATAAGAGAGTATCCAGGTCCCAATGATGCCCAGGGAAGGACCAGAGTCAACAGGTCCAGCAGAGGCCCAAATATGGATCAGAGTCATTGTGTTCTAAGTGAGGCCAGAAGGAGACCACAGGAACCAGGACCAGGAGAGCGCCATATGGGAACCAGAGCCACCAGATCTAGGTGAGGTCCAGGTGGGACCACAGTCACAAGGTCCAGGTGAGGCGCAGGTGGCAACAGGATTCACCAAGTCCAGGTGAGGCCCAGGTGGCGACCTGTCACCAGATCCAGGTGTGGACCAGCTAAGGACCAGATTCCCCAGGCCCAAGTGAAAACCAAGGGGTGACCAGAGTCACCAGGTAAGGGTGAGGCCCAGAGGGGGAACCAGAGTAAGCAGTTTAGTTTGAGGCCCAGAATGGGACCAGAGGTCCCTGGTCAGAGTGAGGCCCAGGTGTGGAATAGAGTATCCAGTTCCCAATGATTCCTGGGTGAGGACCAGAGTCACTAGGGCCATGCAGGCCCAGATGGGGAACCGAATCTCTAGGTCCTTGTGAGGCATAGAATAAGACCACATTCAGCAGTATCAGGTGAGCCCCTTGTGGGAACCAGAGCCACTCTATCCAGCTGAGTCCCAGGTCCATGTGAGGCCCACTTGAGGACCAGATTCATCAGGTCGAATTGAGGCTTAGCTGGGGACAAGAGTCACCAGGTCTGGGTGCGGCCTAGGTGGGGCAAGATTCAGTAGTTCTGAGTTAGGTCAAAGTGGGGACGAGAGACACCAGGTCCAGGTGAGGCCAAAGGGTGGACCAGAGTCACCAGATACCGGTGAGGTCCATGTTGGAAAGAGAGTCACCAGGTCCAGGAGAGGTCCAGGTGGCGACTAGAGTCACCAGATCCAGGTGAAGTCCCGGTGGGGACCAGAGTCACCAGATCCAGTTGAAGCCAAGGTGGGGACCAGAGTCACTAGGTCCAGATGAGGCCCAGGAGAGGGCCAGAGTTACCAGGTACACGTGAGGCCCCGGTGGGGATCAGAGGCAACAGGTCATGTGAGGCCGGCTTGGGGACCATGGTCAACAAGTCTACTTGAGGCCCAGATGTGGAACACAGTAAGCAGGTCCAGGTGAGTACGCGGTTGTGACACGAGTCACCACGTCCAGGTGAGTCCCAGGTGGGGACCAGGATCACAAGGTACAGGGTAGGCCCTTGAAAGTACCAGAGTCAACAGTTCGAGGTCAGGCGCAGGTGGCAACCAGGGTCAGCAGGTCCAAGTCAGGGCAAACTTGGGTTCACAGTCACTAGGGCGTGGTGAGACCATAACCCCTGGTCCAGGTGACATCCAGGTGGGGACCAGAGTCACCAGGACAGGGTGAGGCCCAGAGAGGTTCCAGAGTCATCATGTCCATGTTAGGCTCAGGTGTGGAACTGAGTCACCAGGTACCAAGATGCCCACATGAGGACCAGAATCAACAGATCTGGGTGACGCGCAGATAGGATCAGAGTCACCAGTTGCAGGTGAGGCAAAGAAAGAGTCCACAGCAATCAGTTCCAGGTGGGGAACAAAGTAACCAGGACTGGGTGAGGCCCAGATGGGGACCAGTTTCCCTTCTCCAGGTGAGGCCCAGGTGATGACCAGAGTCCCCAGGTTGGGAGAAGACGAGGTAAGGACCAGATTCACCAGGTCCAAGAGGCCCACGTGGGGACCTGAGTCACCAGGTATGGGTGAGGCCCAGGTGGCAATCCCACTCACCAGGTTCAGGTGAGGCCAACCTGCAGGCGATGCGCAGAACCATGTCCCGATGATGCCTAGTTAGGGACCCGAGTCACCAGGTCCAAATGAGGCCAAGGTGGAGCATATTCACTAAGTCCACGTGAGGCCCAGTTGAGGACCAGAATCACCAGATCTGCTTGAGGCCTAGATGGGAACCAGAAACACCCAGTCCAGGTTACGTCCTAATGGGGACCAGAGTCACCAGGTCAGGGTGAGGCCCAGAGAATTTCCAGAGTCCTCATGACCAGGTGAGGCTCAGGTGTGGAACAGAGTCACCAGGTACGAATGATACACAGGTGAGGACCAGAGTCAACAGTTCTGGGTGACACGCAGATAGGATCAGAGTCACCAGTTCCAGGTGAGGCCAAGAAAGAATCCACAGCAATCAGGTCAAGGTGTGGAACAAAGTCACCAAGATTGGGTGAGGCCCAGATTGGGACCAGATTCACCAGGTCCAGGTGAGGCCCAGGTGGTGACCAGAGTCATCGGGTCTGGGAGAGGACCAGGTAAGGACCAGATTCACCAGGTCCAAGAGGTACAGGTGGAGACGTGAGTCACCAAGTATGGGTGAGACCCAAGAGGCATCCCCACTAACCAGGTCCATGTGAGGCCAACCTGCAGGCCAAGTCACCCGATTCACGTGAGGCCCTAGTGGGGACTGGAGTCACCAGTTAAAAGTGATTCTACAAGAACAACCCAGTCACCAGGACCTGGTGTGGTTCATGTGGGAACGAGAGTCACCAGGTCCAGGTGAGACCCAGGTGGGGACCACAGTCACCAGGTCCAGATTGAGGCCTAGGTCGGGGGACCAGAATCATCAGGACCAGTTGAGGCCAAAGTGTGGAGCAAAGTTATCATGTCCATGTGAGGCCCAGGTGGGAAGAGTAACCATGTCCCATTGATGCCAGGTGGGAAAAGATTCACAAGGTCCAGACGAGGCCTTAGTGAGGAGTAGATGCACCAGGTCCTGTTGAGGCCCAGTTGAGGAGCAGTGTCCCCAGCTCCGGGTGACTCCCAGAGGGTGACCAATGTCACCCGGTTCTGGTGACATCCAGGTGGGGAGCAGAGTCACCATATCAGGGTGAGGCACAGAGGGGGACGAGAATCACTAGGTACAGATGAGACCCCGATGTGGAACTGAGAACCCTGGTCCCATGATGCCCATATGAGGACCTGAGTCACCAGGTCCAGGTGAGGTCCCTGTGGGAACCAGTCACCTCGTCCAGGAGAGGCCCAGGTGGGACCACAGTCACCAGGTCCAGGTGAGGCTCACCTATATAGAGAGTATCCAGGTCCCAATGATGACCAGGTAAGGACCAGAGTCAACAGGTCCAGGAGAGGATCATATATGGATCAGAGTCATTGTGTTCCAGGTGAAGCCAGATGGAGACCACAGGAACCAGGTCCAGGAGAGCCCCATATGGGAACCAGAGCCACCAGATCCAGGTGAGGTCCAGTTGGGACCACAGTCAGAAGGTCCAGGTGAGGCGCAGTTGGCAACAGGATTCACCAAGTCCAGGTGAGGCCCAGGTGGCCACCAGTCACCAGATCCAGATGCGGAGCAGCTAAGGACCAGATTCACCAGGCCCAAGTGAAGCCCAAGGGGTGACCAGAGTCACCAGGTAAGGGTGAGGCCCCGAGTGGGAACCAGAGTAACCAGTTTAGTTTGAGGCCCAGAATAGGACCAGAGGTCCCTGGTCAAAGTGAGGCCCAGATGTGGAATAGAGTATCCAGGTCCCAGTGATGCCTGGGTGAGGACCAGAGTCACTATGGCCATGCAGGCCCAGATGGGGAACAGAATCACTAGTTCCTGGTGAGGCATAGAATAAGACCACAATCACCAGTATCAGGTGTGCCCCTTGTGGGAACCAGAGCCACTCTATCCAGCTGAGTCCTAGGTCCATGTGAGCCCCACGTCAGGACCAGATTCATCAGGTCGAATTGAGGCATAGCTGGGGACAAGAGTCACCAGGTGTGGGTGCGGCCTAGGTGGGGCAAGATTCAGCAGTTCTGAGTTAGGTCAAAGTGGGGATGAGAGACACCAGTCCAAGAGAGGCCAAACTGAGGACCAGAGTCACCAGATCCAGGTGAGGTCCATGTTGGAAAGAGAGTCACCAGGTCCAGTAGAGGTCCAGGTGGGGACCAGAGTCACCAGATCCAGGTGAAGTCCAGGTGGGGACCAGAGTCACCAGATCCAGGTGAAGCCCAGGTGGGGACCAGAGTCACTAGGTCCAGATGAGGCCCAGGTGAGGATCAAAGTTACCAGATACACGTGAGCCCACGGCGGGAATCAGAGCCAAAAGGTCCAGGTGAGGCCGGCATAGGGACCATCGTCAACAGGTCTACGTGAGTCCCAGGTGTGGAACAAAGTAATCATGTCCAGGTGAGTCCCCGGTGGTGAGAAGAGTCACCACGTCCAGTTGAGGACCAATTGGGGACCAGGATCACCAGGTACAGGGGAGGCCCTTGAGAGAACCAGAGTCAACAGTTTGAGGTCAGGCGCAGGTGGCAACCAGGGTCAGCAGGTCCAGTCAGGCCAAAGTGGGGATCACAGTCACTAGAGCAAAGTGAGACCCAGAGGGGGACCAGACTCACCTTGTCCAGGTGAGATCCAGTTGTGGAATACAGTCACCGGGTCCCAATTCTGCACAGTTGATGACCATGGTCAACAGGGCCAGTTGAGGCCCAGATGAGGACCGGAGTCCCCAAATTCAGGTGAAGCCCAGGTGGGGACCACAGTCACCAGATCCAGGGTAGTCTCAGGTGAGACCAGAATCACCAGGTCCTGGTGACGTGCAGGTGGCAACCACACTCACCAAGTCCCGATGAGGCCCTGGTGGGGACAAGAGTCACGAGGTACATGAGAAGCTAGTAACACTGCAGCCACCAGGTCCACATGATGTCCATGTGGGACGAGAATTACAAGTTACAGGTGAGGAGCAGGTGGGGATCTGAGTCACCATGTTCTGGTGAGACCCTGGTGGGAACCAGTGTCACCATGTCCAAGTGTGGACCAGGTGAAGACGAGAGTTAATAGTTCCGGCCACGTCACTGTTGGTGAAGAGTGTAACCATATCCTGATGCTACTCAGGTGGGTACCAGATACAAGTCCTGGTGAGTGCCAGTTGGGACCAGAGACATGAGGTCCAGGTGAGGGTACCGATGGAGACCACAGTCACCAGGTGAGGTGAGGCCATGCTTAGGATCAGAGTCACCACTTACAGGTGAGGTCCAGGGGGAGCCAGAGTCACATGGCACAGAAGAGGCCAAAGTCAGGACCAGAGTTACCACGTTCAGGTCAGTCCCACTGGGAATAGAGTAACCACGTCCCGATGATGCCCAGGTAGAACCACAGTTACCAGGTCCAGGTGCGGCCAACCTAAAGGCCATGCAGTGGAACCTTGTCCTGATGATGCCCAGGTAGGGAAGAGAATCACCAGGTCAAATGAGGCCCAGATGGAGCATATTAACTAGGTCCAGACGAGGCCCAGTTGAGGATCAGAGACACCCAGATCTTGTTTAGACCTAGATGGGGTACCAGAATCACCTGGTCCAGGTGACATCCAGATGGGACCAGAGTATCCATGCCTGAGTCACGCGCAGAGAGGATAAGAGTCACCAGTTCCAGGTGAGGCCAAGAAAGAGTCCAAAGCAATCAGGTCCAGGTGGGGAACAAACTCACCAGGACTGGTTGAGGCCCAGATGGGGTAGAGATTCACCAGGTCCAGGTGAGGCCCAGGAGGTGACCAGAATCCCCGGGTCTGGGAGTGGACCATGTAAGGACCAGATTCACCAGGTCAAGAGAACCACGTGGGTTCCTGAGTCACCAGGTATGGGTGAAGCTCAGGTGGCAACCCCACTCACCAGGTCCAGGTGAGGCCAAACCTGCAGGCCAGAGTCACCAGATCAGGTGAGGGCCCTAGTGCGGACCGGTGTCACCAGGTAAATGTGAGTCTACAAGAAAACAACAGTCACCAGGTCCAGGTGTGTTTCATGTGGGAACGAGAGTCACCAGGTCCGAGGTGAGACCCAGGTGGGGACCACAGTCACCAGGGTCCAGATTGAGGCCTCGGTAGGGGGACGAGAGTCATCAGGAGCAGTTGAGGCCAAAGTATGGAGCAAAGTTATCATGTCCAGGTGAGGCCCAGGTGGGAACAGAGTAAAAATGTCCCATAGATGCCAGGTGGGAAAAGAGTCACAAGGTCCATACGAGGCCTATGTGAGTGAGTAGATTCACCAGGTCCTGTTGAGGATCAGCTGGAGGACCAGTTGTCCCAGCTCCGGGGTGAGTCCCAGAGGGGGACCAGAGTCACCCGGTTCTGGTGTGAGTCAGGTGGCGGACCAGAATCCACCACGTCAGGATGAGGCCCAGAGGGGAACGAGAATCACTAGGTCCAGGTGAGGCCCCGATGTGGAAGTGAGAAACAGGTCCCATGATGCCCGTATGAGGACCTGAGTCACCAGGCCCAGGGAGGTCCCTGTGGGAACCAGTCACCCTCGTCAGGTGAGGCCCAGGTGGGACCACAGTCACCAGTTCCAGGTGAGGCCCAGTATATAAGAGATTATCCAGTTCCCAATGATGCCCAGGTAGGTCCAGAGTCACAGGTCCATGAGAGGCCCAAATATGGATCAGAGTCATTGTGTTCCAGGTGAGGCCAGATGGAGACCACAGGAACCAGGTCCAAAAGAGACCCATATGAGAACCAGAGCCACCAGATCCAGGTGAGGTCCAGGTGGGACCACAGTCACAAAGTCCAGGTGAGGCGCAGGTGGCAACAGGATCACCAAGTCCAGGTGAGTCCCAGGTGGCGACCATCACCAGATCCAGGTGCGGATCAGCTACGGACCAGATTCACCAGGCCCATGTGAATCTCAAAGGGGTGACCAGAGAAACCAGGAAACGGTGAGGCCCAGAGGGAGAATCAGATTAACCAGTTTAGTTTGAGGCCCAGAATGGGACCAGAGGTCCCTGGTCAAAGTGAGGCCCAGGTGTGGAATAGAGTATCCAGGTCCCAAAGATGCCTGGGTGAGGACCAGAGTCTCTAGGGTCATGCAGGCCCAGATGGGGAACAGAATCACTAGGTCCTAGTGAGGCATAGAATAAGACCAGAGTCAGCAGTATCAGGTGAGCCACTTGTGGGAACCAAGAGCCACTCTACCCAGCTGAGTCCCAGGTCCATGTGAGTCCCACGTGAGGACCAGATTCATCAGGTCGAATTGAGGCATAGCTGGGGACAAGAGTCACCAGGTCGGTGGTGCGGCGTAGGTGGGGCAAGATTCAGCAGTTCTGAGTTAGGTCAAAGAGGGAACGAGAGACAACCAGGTCCAGGGGAGGCCAAACTGAGGAGCAGAGTCACCAAATCCAGGGAAGAACCATGTTGGAAGAGAGTCACCAGGTCCAGGAGAGGTCCAGGTGGGGACCAGAGTCACAAGATTCAGGTGAAGTCCAGGGTAGGGACCAGAGTCACCAGATCCAGATGAGGCCCAGGTGAGGACAGAGTTACCATGTACACGTGAGGCCCCGGTGGGGATCAGAGGCAACAGGTCCATGTGAGTCCCGCCTGGGGACCATGGTCAACAAGTCTACTTGGGACACAGGTGTGGAAACACAGTAAGCAGGTCCAGGTGAGTCCCCGGTGGTGACAAGAGTCACCACGGTCCAGGTGAGGCCCAGGTGGGGACCAGGAACACCAGGTACAGGGGAGGCCCTTGAAAGAATCAGAGTCAACAGCTCGAGGTCAGGCGCAGGTGGCAACCAGGGTCAGCAGGTCCAAGTCAGGCCAAAGTGGGCTTCACAGAAACTAGGGCACGGTGAGACCCAGGGGGACCAGAGTCACCTGGTCCAGGTGAGGTCCAGTTGTGGAACACAGTCACTGGGTCCCTATTTTTCCCCGTTGGGGGACCATGGTCAACAAGGCCAGGTGAAGGCCCAGGTGGGACCGGAGTCCCCAAATCCAGGTGAAGCCCAAGTGTGGACCACAGTCACCAGATCAGGGTAGTCTCGGGTGCAGACCAGAATCACCAGGTCTAGGTGAGGTGCAGGTGGCAACCACACTCACCAGGTCCCGGTGAGTCCCTGGTGGGGACCAGAGTCACGAGGGTACATGAGAAGCTAGAAACACTGCAGCCACCAGGTCCACATCATGTCCTTGTGGAAACGAGAATCACCAGTTCAGTTGAGGACCAGGTGGGGATCCGACTCACCATGTCCAGATGAGACCCAGGTGGGAAACCAGTGTCACCATGTCTCAGGTGTGCCCCAGGTGAAGACCAGAGTTATAGGTCCGCTGGATGAGTGTTAGTGAACAGTGTAACCATATCCTGATGCTACCAGGTGGGGGTACCAGAGACACCAGGTCCTGGTGAGGCCCAGGTGTAACCGGAGGAGACATTGAGGTCCAGGTGAGGTCTCGATGGGAACCACAGTCACCAGGTCAGGTGAGCCCATGCTTAGGATCAGAGTCACCAGGTACAGGTGAAGGCCCAGGTGGAGCCAGAGTCATCCTGGTACAGAAGAGGCCAAGTCAGGACCAGAGTTACCAGGATCAGGTCAGTCCCAGTGGGTAATACGTAACCATGTCCCAATGATGCCCAGGTAGAATCAGAGTCACCAGGTCCAGTGAGGCGCCAGGTGGGGGGAGAGAATATTTCACTAGGTCCAGGTGAGGCCAGATGAGGACCAGAGTCACCAGGTCTAGTTGACGCCTAGAGGGGGTACCAGATTCACCTGGTCTAGGGGACATCCAGATGGGGACCAGAGTCACACTGTTAGGGTGCGGCCCAGAGGGCATCCAGAATCATCATGTCCAGGTTAAGGTTCAGGTTGGGAACAGAGTATCCAGGTCATAATGGTCCACATGTGAGGACCAGAGTCCACCAGATCTGGGTGAGGCCCCAGTTAGGAGCAGAGTCAACAAGTTCCAGTTGAGGCCAAGAAGGAAGTTCCACAGCAATCAGGTACAGGGTGGGGGATCAAAGTCACCAGGAATAGGTTAAGGCCCAGATGGGGATCAGATTCACCAGGTCCAAGTGATTTCCCTAGGTTCCGGGGACAAGGGATTACAGTTCCGGTGCGTGAGCGACCAGGTAAGGACCAGAGTCACCAGGTCCAAGTGAGGCCCACGTGAGACCTGTTGTCACCAGGTATGGGTGAGGCCCAGGTGGCAAGCCCACTCACAGGTTCTAGGTGAGGCCAACCTGCAGGCCCATGCAGAGGAACCTGTGTCCCGATGATGCCCAGGTAGGGACCAGGAGGTACGAAGTCCAGGTGACGCCAACCTGCAGGCCATGCAGAGGAACCGTGTTCCCGATGATGCCCAGGATAGGGACCAGAGTTACCAGGTCAAGAGGAGGCCAACCTGCAGACCATTATGTGGAACCATTTCCCGATGTGCCCAAGTAGGGACCAGAGTCACCAGGTCCAATGAGGCCCAGATGGAGCATATTCACTAGGTCAGGTGAGGGCCAGTTTGAGGACAAGAGTCACCAGAACTGGTTGAGGCCTAGAGGGGTTCCAGTATCACCTGGTCCAAGGTGACATCCAGATGGGGACCAGATCACCAGGTCAGGGTGAGGCCCCAGAGAGGTCCCAGAGACATCATGTCCAGGTGAGGCTCAGCTTGTGGAACAGAGAACCAGGTACCAATGATGCCCAGGTGAGGGACGAGAGTCACCAGGTCTGGGTGACCGCACAGATCGGATCAGAGTCACCAGTTCAAGGTGAGGGCAAGAAAAGAGTCCCAGAGCAAAAACACGTCCAGGGTGGGGAACATAGTCACCAGGACTGGTTAGGCCCAGATGGGGACCAGATTCATCACCAGGTCTAGGTGAGGGCCAGGTTGTGACAGATTCCCAGGGTCTGGGAAGAAGACCAGGTAAGGGCCAGATTCACCAGGTCCAAGAGGCCCAGTGGGGACCTGAGTCACCAGGTATGGGTGAGGCCAGGTGGAATCCCACTAACCAAGTCCAGGTGAGGCCAACCTGCAGGCCAGAGTCACCAGATCCAGGTGAGGCCCTAGTGGGGGCCAGAGTTTCCAGGTAAAAGTGAGTCTACAAGTACAACCACAGTCACCAGGTCCAGGTGTGATTCATGTGGGAACGAGAGTCACCAGGTCCAGGTGAGACCCAGGTGTGGATGACAGTCTCTAGGTCCAGATTGAGGCCTAGGTGGGGGGACCAGAGTCATCGGGACGAGTTGAGGCCAAAGTATGGAGCAAAGTTTATCATGTCCAAGTGAGGCCCAGGTGGGGAACAGAGTAAAAATGTCCCATAGATGCCAGGTGGGAAAAGAGTCACAAGGTCCAGACGAGGCCTAAGTGAGGAGTAGATTCACCAGGTCCTGTTGAGGCCCAGTTGAGTATCAGTGTCCCCAGCTCTGGGTGATTCCCAGAGGGGGACCAAGTCACCCGGTTCTGGTGTGAGTCAGGTGCGGACCAAGAGTCACCACGTCAGGATGAGGCCCAGAGGGGAACGAGAATCACTAGGTCCAGGTGAGGGCCCCGATGTGGACTGAGAAAAACAGGTCCCATGATGCACATATGAGGACCTGAGTCACCAGGCCCAGGGAGGTCCCTGTGGGAACCAGTCACCTCGTCCAGGTGAGGCCAGGTGGGACCACAGTCACCAGTTCCAGGTGAGGCCCCTGGCATATAAGAGATTATCCAGGTCCCAATGATGCCCAGGTAAGGTCCAGAGTCAACCGGTCCAGGAGAGGCCCAAATATGGATCAGAGTCATTGTGTTCCAGGTGAGGCCAGATGGAGACCTCAGGAACCAGGTCCAAAAGAGCCCCATATGGGAACCAGAGCCACCAGATCCAGGTGAGGTCCAGGTGGGACCACAGTCACAAAGTCAGGTGAGGCGCAGGTGGCAACAGGATTCACCAAGTCCAGGTGAGTCCCAGGTGGCGACCAATCACCAGATCCAGGTGCGGATCAGCTAAGGACCAGATTCACCAGGCCCATGTGAATCTCAAAGGGGTGACCAGAGAAACCAGGTAACGGTGAGGCCCAGAGGGAGAATCAGATTAACCAGTTTAGTTAGAGGCCGAGAATGGGACCAGAGGTCCCTGGTCAAAGTGAGGCCCAGGTGTGGAATAGAGTATCCAGGTCCCAAAGATGCCTGGGTGAGGACCAGAGTCTCTAGGGCCATGCAGGCCCAGATGGGGAACAGAATCACTAGGTCCTAGTGAGGCATAGAATAAGACCAGAGTCAGCAGTATCAGGTGAGCCACTTGTGGGAACCAGAGCCACTCTACCCAAGCTGAGTCCCAGGTCCATGTGAGGCCCACGTGAGGACCAGATTCATCAGGTCGAATGGAGGCATAGCTGGGGACAAGAGTCACCAGGTCCTGTGTGCGGCGTAGGTGGGGCAAGATTCAGCAGTTTCTGAGTTAGGTCAAAGAGGGAACGAGAGACCACCAGGTCCAGGGGAGGCACAACTGAGAGCCAGAGTCACCAAATCCAGGGAAGAACCATGTTGGAAAGAGAGTCACCAGGTCCAGGAGAGGTCCAGGTGGGGACCAGAGTCACCAGATTCCAGGTGAAGTCCAGGTAGGACCAGAGTCAACCAGATCCAGATGAGGCCCAGGTGAGGACATGAGTTACCATGTACAACGTGAGGCCCCGGTGGGGATCAGAGGCAACAGGTCCATGTGAGTCCCGCCTGGGGACCATGGTCAACAAGTCTACTTGGGACACAGGTGTGGAACACAGTAAGCAGGTCCAGGTGAGTCCCCTGTGGTGACAAGAGTCACCACGTCCAGGTGAGGCCCAGGTGGGGACAGGAACACCAGGTACAGGGGAGGGCCCTTGAAAGAATCAGAGTCAAAGCTCGAGGTCAGGCGCAGGTGGCAACCAGGGTCAGCAGGTCCAAGTCAGGCCAAAGTGTGCTTCACAGAAACTAGGGCACGTGTAGACCCAGAGGGGGACCAGAGTCACCTGGTCCAGGTGAGGTCCAGTTGTGGAACACAGTCACTGGGTCCCCTATTTTTCCCGTTGGGGATCCATGGTCAACAAGGCCAGGTGAGGCCCCAGGTGGGGACCGGAAGTCCCCAAATCCATGTGAAGCCCAAGTGGGGACCACAGTCACCAGATCAGGGTAGTCTCGGGTGCAGACCAGAATCACCAGGTCTAGGTGAGGTGCAGGTTGGCAACCACACTCCAACAGGTCCCGGTGAGTCCCTGGTGGGGACCAGAGTCACCGAGGTACATGAGAAGCTAGAAACACTGCAGGTACCAGGTCCACATCATGTCCATGTGGAAACGAGAATCACCAGTTTCAGTTGAGGACCAGGTGGGGATCCGACTCACATGTCCAGATGAGACCCAGGTGGAACCAGTGTCACCATGTCCAGGTGTTGGCCCAGGTGATGAAGACCCGAGTTGATAGGTCCGGCTGGGTCACTGCTACGTGAACAGTGTAACCATATCCTGCTGCTACCCAGGTGGGTACCAGAGACACCAGGTCCTGGTGAGCCCAGGTGCGACCAGAGACATGAGGTCCACGTGAGGTCCCGATGGGAACCACAGAGACCAGGTCAGGTGAGGCCATGCTTAGGATCAGAGTCACAGGTTACATGTGAGGCCCAGGTGGAGCCAGAGTCACCTGGTACAGATGAGGCCAAATTCAGGACCAGAGTTACCAGGATCAGTCAGTCCCAGTGGGGAACAGAGTAACCATGTTCCGATGATGCCCAGGTAGACCCAGCGTCACCAGGTCCAGATGAGGCGCAGGTGGGGAGCATATTCACTAGGTCTCTGAGGCCCAGTTGAGGACCAGAGTCACCAGGTCTAGTTGAGGCCCTTGAGGGTACCAGATTCACCTGGTCTAGGGACATCCAGATGGGGACCAGAGTACCATGTCAGGTGAGGCCCCAGGGGATCCATAGTCATCATGTCCAGGTGAGGCTCGGTGGAACAGAGTATCCAGGTCATAATGGTCCACGGTGAGGACCAGAGTCACCATATCTGGGTGAGCCCACTTAGGATCAGAGTCTCCAGTTCAGGTGAGGCCAAGAAGGAGTCACACAGCAATCAGGTCCAGGTGGGGAACAAAGTCACCAGGACTGGGTGAGGCCCAGATGGGGACCTGATCACCAGGTCACGTGAGGCAGGTGGTGACCAGAGTCCCAGGCTGGGAGAGACCAGGTAAGGACCAGATTCACCAGGTCCAAGAGGCCCACGTGGGGACCTGAGTCACCAGGTATGGGTGAGGCCCAGGTGGCAACCCCACTCACCAGGTCCAGGTGAGGCCAATGCAGGACAGAGTCCAGATCCAGTGAGGCCCTAGTGGGGACCGGAGTCACCAGGTAAACGTGAGTCTACAAGAACACCACAGTCACCAGGTCCAGGTGTGTTCATGTGGGAACGAGAGTCACCAGGTCCAGGTGAGACCCAGGTGGGGACCACAGTCACCAGGTCCAGATTGAGGCCTAGGTGGGGGACCAGAGTCATCAGACCAGTTGAGGCCAAAGTGTGGAGCAAAGTTACATGTCCAGGTGAGGCCCAGGTGGGGAACAGAGTAAACATGTCCCATTGATGCCAGGTGGGAAAAGAGTCACAAGGTCCACACGAGGCCAAAGTAGGAGTAGATTCACCAGGTCCTGTTGAGGCCCAGTTGAGGACCGGTGTCCCCAGCTGGGTGACCCAGAGGGGACCAGAGTCACCCGGTTCTGGTGATATCCAGGTGGGGACCAGAGTCACCACGTCGGGTGAGGCCAGAGGGGGACGAATCACTAGGTCCAGGTGAGGCCCCGATGTGGAAGTGAGTAACCAGGTCCCATGATGCCCATATGAGGACCTGAGTCACCAGGTTCAGGTGAGGTCCCTGAGGGAACCAGTCACCTTCCAGGTGAGGTCCAGTGGGACCACTGTCACCATGTCCAGATGAGGCCCAGGTATAAAAGAGTATCCAGGTCCCAAAATGCCCAGGGTAAGGACCAGAGTCAACATGTCCAGGAGAGGCCCAAATATGGATCAGAGTCATTGTGTTTTCCAGTGAGGCCAGATGGAGACCACAGGAACCAGGTCCAGGAGAGCCCCATATGGGAACCAGAGCCAACATATCCAGGTGAGGTCCAGGTGACCACAGTCACAAGGTCCAGGTGAGGCGCAGGTGGCAACAGGATTCACCAAGTCCAGGTGAGGCCCAGGTGGCGACCAGTCACCAGATCCAGGTGCGGACCAGCTAAGGACCAGATTCACCAGCCCAAGTAAGCCCAAGGGGTGACCAGAGTCACCAGGTAAGGGTGAGGCCAGAGGGGGAACCAGAGTAACCAGTTTATTTGAGGCCCAGAATGAGACCACAGGTCCTGGTCCAAAGACCCAGGTGTGGAATAGAGTATCCAGGTCCCAATGATGCCTGGGTGAGGATCAGAGTCACTACGGCCATGCAGGCCCAGATGTGGAAGAGAATCACTAGGTCCTGGTGAGGCAAAGAATAAGACCACAGTCAGAGTATCAGGTGAGCCCCTTGTGGGAACCAGAGACACTCTATGCAGCTGAGTCCCAGGTCATGTGAGGCCCACGTGAGGACCAGATTCATCAGGTCGAATTGAGGCATAGCTGGGGACAAGAGTCACCAGGTTGGTGGGCCTGGGTGGGCAAGATTCAGCAGTTCTGAGTTAGGTCAAAGAGGGGACGAGACACAGGTCCAGGTGAGGCCAAACTGAGGACCAGTCACAGATCCAGGTGAGGTTTGTTGGAAAGAGAGTCACCAAGTCCAGGAGAGGTCCAGGTGGGGAACAGAGTCACCAGATCCAGGTGAAGTCCAGGTGGGACCCGAGTCACCAGATCCAGGTGAAGCTCAGGTGGGGAACAGAGTCACTAGGTCCCGGTGAGGCCCAGTTGAGGACCAGAGTCACCAGGTTCAAGTTGAGGCCTTGAGGGGTACTAGATTCACCTGGTTTGGGTGACTCCAGATGGGGACCAGAGTCCCCATGTTAGGCTGAGACCCAGAGGGGATCCAGAGTCATCATGTCCAGGTGAGGCTCAGGTGTGGAACAGAGTATCCAGGTCATAATGGTCCACAGGTGAGTACCAGAGTCACCAGATCTGGGTGAGGCCCAGTTAGGATCAGAGTCACAAGTTCCAGGTGAGGACAAAAGGGGTCCACAGCAATCGGTCCAGTTGGGTAAAAAGTCAACAGGACTGGGTGAGTCCCAGATGGGGACCAGATTCTCCAGGCCCAGGTGAGGCCCAGGTGGTGATCAGAGTTACCAGTTCCGGGTGAGGACCAGGTAAGGACCAGATTCACCAGGTCGAAGTGAGCCCACGTAGGGACCTGTGTCACCAGGTATGGGTGAGACCCAGGTGTCAACCCCACTCACAGGTCCAGGTGAGGCCAACCTGTAGGCAATGCAGAGGAACGGTTTACCGATGATGCCCAGGTAGGGACCAGAGTTACGAGTCCAGGTGAGCCAACCTGCAGGCCATGCAGTGAACCATGTCCCGATGATGCCCAGGTAGGACCAGAGTCACCAGGTATGGGTGACGCGCAGATAGGATCAGAGTCACCAGTTCCAGGTGAGGCCAAGAAAGAGTCCACAGCAATCAGGTCCACGTGGGTACAAAGTCACCAGGGCGGGTGAGATCCAGATGGGGACCAGATTCACCAGGGCCAAGTGAGGCCCACGTGGAGACCAGAGTCCCCGGGTCTGGGAGAGGACCCGGTAACGACCAGATTAACAGGTCCAAGAGGCCCACGTGGGGTCCTGAGTCACCAGGTATGGGTGAGGCCAGGTTGCAACCCACTCACCAGGTCCAGGTGAGGCCAGCCTGCAAACCAGAGTCACCAGATCAAGTGGGGCCCTAGTGGGGACCGGAGGCACCAGGTAAATGTGAGTCTACAAGAACACCACAGTCACCAGGTCCAGGTATGGTTCATGTGGAAACGAGAGTCACCAAGTCCAGGTGAGACCCAGGGGGACCACAGTCACCAGGGCCAGATTGAGGCCTAGGTGGGGGACCAGAGTCATCAGGACCAGTTGAGGCCAAAGTGTGGAGCAAAGTTTTCATGTCCAGTTGAGGCCCAGGTAGAGAACAGTGTAACAATGTCCCATTGCCAGGTGAGAAAGAATCACAAGGTCCAGACGAGGCCTAAGTGAGGAGTAGATTCACCAGGTCCTTTGAGGTCCAGTTGAGGACCAGTATCCCCATCTCCGGGTGAGTCCCAGAGGGGACCAGAGTCACCCGGTTCTGGTGATATCCAGGTGGGGACCATAGTCACCACGTCAGGGTGAAGTCCAGAGGGGGACAAGAATCACTAGGTCCAAGTGAGGCCCCGATGTGGAACTGTGAAACGAGGTCCCATGATGCCATATGAGGACCTGAGTCACCAGAGTCCAGGTGAGGTCTGTGTGGAACCAGTCACCTCGTCACGGTGAGGCCCAGGTGGGACCACAGTCACCAGGTCCAGGTGAGCACCTTGTAGGAACCAGACCCACTGTATCAGCTGAGTCTCAGGTCCATGTGAGGCCCACGTGGACCAGATTCATCAGGTCGAATTGAGACATAGCTGGGGACAAGAGTCACCAGGTCTGGGTGCGCCTAGGTGGGGCAAATTCAGCAGTTTCTGAGTTAAGTCAAAGTGGGGACGAGAGACACAGGTCCAGGTGAGGCCAAACTGAGGACCAGAGTCACCAGATCCAGGTGAGGTCCATGTTGGGAAGAGACTCACCAGGTCCAGGAGAGGTCCATGGGGACAAGAGTCACCAGATCCAGGTGAGTCCAGGTGGGACCAGAGTCACCTGATCCAGGTGATACACAGGGGGACCAGAGTCACCAGTCCAGGTGAGGCCCAGGTGAGGACCACAGTTTACCAGTACACGTGAGGCCTCGGTGGGGATCAGAGGCAACAGGTCCATGTGAGGCCGGCTTGGGGACCATGGTCAACAGGTCTACTTGATGCCCAATGTGGAACACAGTAAGCAGATCCAGGTGAGTCCCCGGTGGTGAAAAGAGTCGTCACCACGTCCAGGTGAGGCCAGGTGGGGACCAGGATCACCAGTTACAGGGGAGGCCCTTGAAAGAACCAGAGTCAACATTCGTGGTCAGCGCGTGGCAACCAGGGACAGCAGGTCCAAGTCAGGCCAAAGTGGGGTTCACAGTCACTAGGGCACGGTTGAGACCCAGAGGGGGACCAGTGTAACCTGGTCCAGGTGAGGTCCAGTTGTGGAACACAGTCACCGGGTCCAATTTTGCCCATTGAGGACCATGGTCAACAGTGCCAGGTGAGGCCCAGATGGGACCGGAGTCCCCAAAATCCAGGTGAAGCCCAGGTGGGACCACAGTCACCAGATCCAGCGTAGTCTCAGATGCAGACCAGAATCACCAGGTCCAGGTGAGGTGCAAGTAGCAATCCACTCACCAGGTCACGGTGCGGCCCTGGTGGGGCCAGATTCATGAGGTACATGAGAAGCTAGAAACACTGCAGCCCCAGGTCCACATGATGTCCATGTGGAAACGAGATCCCAGTTACAGGTGAGGACCAGGTGGGGATCCGACTCACCATTCCAGGTGATACCCAGTGGGAACCAGTGTCACCATGTCTAGGTGTGGCCCAGGTGAAGACCAGAGTTAATAGGTCCGGCTGGGTCACTGTTAGTGAACAGTGTAACCATATCCTGATGCTACCAGGTGGGTACCAGAGACACCAGGTCCTAGTGAGGCCCAGATGGGACCAGAGATATGAGGTCCAGGTGAGTTCCCGATGGGAACCACAGTCACCAGGTCAGGTGAGGCCGCTGCTAGGATCAGAGTCACCAGTACAGGTGAGGCCCAGGCGGAGCCAGAGTCTGGTACAGAAGCGGTCAAAGTCAGCACCAGAGTTACCAGGATCAGGTCAGTCCCAGTGGGAATAGAGTATAACCATGTCCCGATGATGCCCAGGTAGAACCAGAGTCATCAGGTCGAGATGAGCACAGGTGGCGAGCATATTCACTAGGTCATGGTGAGGCCCAGTTGAGGACCAGAGTCACCAGGTATAGTTGAGGCATAGAGGGGTACCAGATTCACCTGGTCTAAGTGACATCCAGATGCGGACCAGCGTTACCAGTCACGGTGAGGCCAGAGGGGATCCAGAGTCATCATGTCCAGGTGAGGCTCAGGTGTGGAACAGAGTATCAAGGTATAATGGTCCGAGGTGAGGACCAGAGTCACCAGATCTGGGTGAGGCCAGCTACGATCAGAGTCACCACTTCCAGGTGAGGCCAAGAAGGAGTCCACAGCAATCAGGTCCAGGTGGGGAACAAATCCTCACCTGGCCTCATCTGGAACCTAGTGACTCTGTCCCCACCTGGCTTCA
>NC_049253.1:0-33952 GCF_011100685.1 Canis lupus familiaris | reverse complement strand
TGTGAAGCCCAGGTGGGACCAGAGTCACTAGGTTCCAGATGAGCCAGGTGAGGACCAGAGTTACCAGACAACTGAGCCCCGGTGGGGATCAGAGGCAACAGGTCTATTGAGGCCCAGGTGTAGAACACAGTAACAAGGGCCAGGTGGTCCCGGGTGTTGACAGAGTCACCACGTCCAGGTGAGGCCCTGTGGGACCAGGATCACCAGGTACAGGGAGGCCCTTGAAAGAACAGAGTCAACGTTCGAGGTCAAGAGCAGGTTCAACAGGGTCAGCAGGTCCAAGTCAGGCCAAAGTGGGGTTAACAGTCACTAGGCACGGTGAGACCCAGGGGGACCAGATGAACTGGGGTCAAGGTGAGTCCAGTTGTGGAACACAGCTCACGGGGTCCCGTTTTGCCCATTGTTAGCCATGGTCACACGGCCAGGTGAGGCCCAGATGGGGACCGGAAGTCCCCAAATCCAGGTGAAGCCCAGGTGGGGCCACAGTCACAGATCAGATAGTCTCAGTTGCAGACCAGAATCACCAGTCCAGTGGAGTGCAGGTGGCAACCAACACACCAGTCCCGGTGAGGCCCTGTGGGACCAGAGTCACGAGGTACATGAGAAGCTAGAAAACACTGCAGCCACCAGGTCCACAGATGTCCATGTGGGAACAGAATCACCAGTTACAGGTGAGGACCAGTGGGGATCCGACTCAACTTGTCCAGGTGAGACCCAGTGGGAACCAGTGTCACCATGTCCGGGGTGTGGCCAGGTGAAACCGAGATAATAGGTCCGGCTGGGTCACTGTTAGTGAACGTGTAACATATCGATGCTACCAGGGTACCAGAGACACCAGTCCTGGTGACCCGGAAGGGAGCCAGAGACTGAGGTCCAGTGAGGTCCCGATGGGAACCCAGTCCACCATGTCAGGTGAGGCCATGCTTAGGATCAGAGTCATCACCAGTTACAGGTGAGGCCCAGGTGGAGCCAAGATTCACTGGTACATAAGAGGCCAAAGTTAGGACCAGTTACCAGGTCAGGTCATCCCAGGGTAACAGTAACCATGTCCATGATGCCAGTAGAACCAGATCACCAGTCCAGATGAGGCGCAGTGGGGACATTTCACTAGTTCCGGTGAGGCCCGTTGAGGACCAGATCACCAGGTCAAGTTGAGGCCTAGAGGGTACCAGATTCACCTGTCTACGTGACATCCAATGGACCGAGTCCACCATGTCAGGCTGGGCCAGAGGGGATCAGATTCATCATGTCCAGGTGAGGCTCAGGTGTGGAACAGAGTATCCAGGTCAGATAATTCACCTGGATCTGGTGACTCTGGTCCCCACCTGGAGTTCACCTGGATCTAGTGACTCTGGTCCCCACCTGGACATCTCCTGGACCTGGTGACTCTCTTTCCAACATGGACCTCACCTGGATCTGGTGACTCTGGTCCTCTCTTTGCCCTCACCTGGACCTGGTGCCTCTCATCCCCCCATTGAACTAACTCAAAACTGCAGAATCTTGCCACACCTAGGCCACACCCAGACCTGGTGTCTCTTGTCCCAGCTATGCCTCAATTCGACCTGATGAATCTGGTCCTCACCTGGGCCTCACATGGACCTGGGACTCAGCGGGATAGAGTGGCTCTGATTCCCACAAGGGGATCACCTGATTCTGCTGACTGTGGTGTTATTCTATGCCTCACCAGGACCTAGTATTCTGTTTGCCATCCGGGCCTGCATGGCTCTAGTGACTCTGGTCCTCACCCAGGCATCATTGGGACCTGGATAATCTATTCCACACCTGGGCCTCACTTTGACGAGGGACCTCTGGTCAAATTCTAGGCCTCAAACTAAACTGGTTACTCTGGTTCCCCCTCTGAGCCTCAACCCTACCTGGTGACTCTGGTCACCCCTTAGGCTTCACATGGGCCTGCTGAAACTGGTCCTTAATTGGTCCGCACCTGGATCTGGTGATTGGTCGCCACCTGGGTCTCACCTGGACTTGTTGAATTCTGTTGCCTCCTGCGCCTCACCTGGACCTTGTGACTGTGGTCCCACCTGGACCTCACCTGGATCTGGTGGCTCTGTTTCCCATATGGGGCTCTCCTGGACCTGGTTCCTGTGGTCTCCATCTGGCCTCACCTGGAACACAATGACTCTGATCCATATTTGGGCCTCTCCTGGACCTGTTGACTCTGGTCCTTACCTGGGCATCATTGGGTCCTGGATACTCTCTTATATTCCTGGGCCTCATCTGGACCTGGTGACTGTGGTCCCACCTGGGCCTCACCTGGACGAGGTGACTTGTTCCCACAGGGACCTCACCTGGACCTGGTGGCTCAGGTTTTCATATTGGCATCATGGGACCTGGTTTCTCAGTTCCACATCGGGGCCTCACCTGGACCTAGTGATTCTCGTCCCCTCTGGGCCTCACCCTGACGTGGTGACTCTGGTCCCCACCTGGATATCACCAGTACCGGGTGACTCTGGTCCCCCTCTGGGACTCACCCGGAGCTGGCGACACTTGTCCTCAGCTGGATCTCAACAGTACCTGTTGAATCTACTCCTCACTTAGGCCTCGTCTGGACCTTGTGACTCTTTTCCCACCTGGCATCAATGGGATCATGGTTACTCTGTTTCCCACCTGGGCCTCACCTGGACATGATAACTTTGCTCCACACCTGAGCCTCACCTGGACATGATGACTCTGGATCCACTCTGGGCCTCCCTCTGACATGGAGACTCTGGTCACCATCTGGATGTCTCCTAGACCAGGTGAATCTGGTACCCCTCTAGGCCTCAACCAAACCTGGTGACTCTAGTCCTCAACTGGGCCTTACCGGGACCTAGTGAATATGCTCCCCAACTGCGCCTCATCTGGATATGGTGACTCTGGTTCTACGTGGGCATCATCGGGACATGGTTACTCTATTCCCCACTGGGAGCGACCTGATCCTGGTAACACTATTCCTGACTTTGGGATTTTCTGGTGAGTGTGGTTGCCACCTGCACCTCACCTGGACCTGGTTATTCTGGTCTGCACCTGAGACTCCCCTGGATCTGGTGACTGTGGTCCCCACCTGGGCTTCACCTGGATTTGGGGACTCCAGTCCCCATCTGGGCCTCACCTGGCCCTTTGACCATGGTCCTCAACTGGGGAAAATTGGGACCCTGTGACTGTGTTCCACAACTGGACCTCACCTGGACCGGGTGACTCTGGTCCCCCTCTGGGTCTCACAGTGCCCTAGTCACTGTGAACCCCACTTTGGCCTGACTTCGACCTGCTGACCCTGGTTGCCACCTGTGCCTGACCTCGAACTGTTGACTCTGGTTCTTTCAAGGGCCTCCCCTGTACCTAGTGATCCTGATGCCCACCTGGGCCTCACCTGCACGTGGTGTCTCTAGTCACCACACCTGGGCCTCAATTACACCTCTTGACCATAGTCCCCAAGCTCGCCTCACATGGACCTGTTACCTCTGATCCCCACCGGGGCCTCACGTGTACCTGGTAACTCTGGTCCTCACCAGGGCCTCATCTGCACCTAGTGACTCTGGTCCCCACCTGGACTTCACCTGGATCTCCTGACTCTGGTCCCCACCTGGAACTCACATGTATCTGGTGACTCTGGTCTCAGTTTGGCCTCACCTGGACTGGTGTCTCTCGTCCCCACTTTGACCTAACTCAGAACTGCTGAATCTTGCCCCACCTAGGCCGCACCCAGACCTGATGACTCTTGTCCCCAGCTATGCCTCAATTCGACCTGATGAATCTGGTCCTCACGTGGGCCTCACATGGACCTGGGACTCAGCGGGATAGAGTGGCTCTGGTTCCCACAAGGGGGTCACCCGATACTGGTGACTGTATTCTTATTCTATGCCTCACCAGGACCTAGTGATTCTGTTCCCCATCTGGGCCTCCATGGCCCTAGTGACTCTGGTCCTCACCCAGGCATCATTGGGACCTGGATACTCTATTCCACACCTGGGCCTCACTTTGTCCAGGGACCTCTGGTCCCATTCTGGGCCTCAAACTAAACTGGTTACTCTGGTTCCCCCTCTGGGACTCACCCTTACCTGGTGACTCGGGTCACCCCTTGGTTTTCACTTGCTCCTGGTGAATCTGTTTCTTAGCTGGTCCGCACCTGGATCTGGTGACAGGTCACCACGTGGGCCTCACCTGGACTTGGTGAATCATGTTGCCTCCTGCGCCTCACCTGGACCTTGTGACTGCGGTACCTCCTGGACCTCACCTGGATCTGGTGGCTCTGGTTCCCATATGGGGCTCTCCTGGACCTGGTTCCTGTGGTCTCCATCTGGCCTCACCTGGAACACAATGACTCTGATCCATATTTGGGCCTCTCCTGGACCTGTTGACTCTGGTCCTTACCTGGGCATCATTGGGACCTGGATACTCTCTTATATACCTGGGCCTCACCAGGACTTGGTGACTGTGGTCCCACCTGGGCCTCACCTGGACGGGGTGACAGGTTCCCACAGGGACCTCACCTGGACCTGGTTACTCAGGTCCTCATATGGGAATCTTGGGACCTGGTTTCACAGTTCCACATCGGGGCCTCACCTGGACCTAGTGATTCTCGTCCCCCTCAGGGCCTCACCCTGACTTGTGACACTGGTCCCCACATGGATATCACCAGAACCGGGTGACACACCCGGAGCTGGGGACACTGGTCCTCAGGTGGGCCTCAAAAGGACCTGTGAATCTACTCCAAACTTAGGCTTCGTCTGGACCTTGTGACTCTTTTCCCACCTGGCATCAATGGGACATGGTTACTATGTTCCCCACCTGGGCCTCATCTTGACATGATAATTTGCTGCACACTTTGGCCTCAACTGGTCCTGATGACTCTCGTCCCCCAACCTAGGCCTCAATCTGGACTGATG
Source organism: Canis lupus familiaris (assembly GCF_011100685.1). Lineage (NCBI taxonomy): Eukaryota > Metazoa > Chordata > Mammalia > Carnivora > Canidae > Canis > Canis lupus. The sequence goes on along the minus strand of NC_049253.1, from coordinate 29,069 downwards.
ACTGTCGTCCCCAACTGGGTCTCAGCTGGACCTGGTGACTCCCGTTCCCACATGAACCACACCTGGACCTGGTGACTGTGGTGTTCTTGTAGACTCATATTTACCTTGTGACTCCCGTCCCCACTAGGGCCTCACCTGGATCTGGTGACACTGGCCTGCATGCTGGCCTCACCTGGACCTGGTAACTCTGGTCCCTACCTGGACATCATCGGGACACGGTTCCTCTGCATGGCCTGCAGGTTGGCCTCAGCCGGACCTGGTGAGTGGGGTTGCCACCTGGGTCTCACCCATACCTGGTGACACAGGTCCCCACGTGGGCCTCACTTGGACCTGGTGAATCTGGTCCTTACCTGGTCCTCACCCGGACCTGGTAACCCTGGTCACCACCTGGGAATCACCTGGACCTGGTGAATATGGTCCCCATCTGGGCCTCACACAGTCCTGTTGACTTTCTTCCCCACCTGGACCTGATTGCTGTGGACACCTTCTTGGCCTCAACTGGAACTGGTGACTCTGATCCTAACTGGGCCTCACCCAGATCTGGTGACTCTGGTCCTCACCTGTGGAACAATATGACCTGGATACTCTGTTCCACACCTGAGCCTCACCTGGACATGATGACTCTGGATCCCCTCTGGTAATCAGCCTGACATGGTGACTCTGGTCCCCATCTGGATGTCACCTAGATCAGCTGAATCTGGTACCCCTCTAGGCCTCAACTAGACCGGGTGACTCAGGTCCTCAACAGGGCCTCAACGGAACCTAGTGAATATGCTCCCCACCTGCGCCTCATCTGGACTTGGTGACGCTGGTTCTATCTGGGCATCATTGGGACATGGTAACTCTGTTCCCCACTGGGACTGACCTGATCCTGGTAACTCTGGTCCGGACTTTGGCCTCTTCTGTACCAAGTGACTCTGGCTCCACCTGGGCCACACCTTTAACTGGTGACTCTGATCCTAACCATGGCCTCACCTGACATGGTGACTGTGGTTCCCATCGGGACCTCACCTGGACCTCTTGTCTCTGGTCCCACCTGGGCCTCACCAGGGCCTGGTGTCTCTGGTACCCACCTGGTAGAATCAGGACATGGTTACACTTTTCACTAACAGTGACCCAGCCGGACCTATTAACTCTGGTCTTCACCTGGGCCACACCTGGACATGGTGACACTGGTTCCCACCTGGGTCTCACCTGGACATGGTCACTCGGATCCCCACCTGGTCCTTACCTGTAACTGGTGATTCGTGTTCCCACATGGACATCATGTGGACCTGGTGGCTGCATTGTTTCTAGCTTCTCATGTACCTCGCGACACTGGTCCCCACCAGGGCCTCACCGGGACCTGGTCAGTGTGGTTGCCACCTGCATCTCACCTGCACCTGGTGATTCTGGTCTGCACCTGAGACTACCCTGGATCTAGTGACTGTGGTCCCCACCTGGGCTTCACCTGGATTTGGGGACTCCGGTCCCCATCTGGGCCTCACCTGGCCCTGTTGACCATGGTCCTCAACTGGGCAAAATCGGGACGCGGTGACTGTGTTCCACAACTGGAACTCACCTGGACCACGTGACTCTGGTTCCCCTCTGGTTCTCACCGTGCCCTAGTGACTGTGAAACCCACTTTGGCCTGACGTGGACCTGCTGACCCTGGTTGGAAGCTGCGCCTGACCTCGAACTGTTGACTCTGCTTCTTTCAAGGGCCTCCCTTGTACCTGGTGATCCTGGTCTCCACCGGGCCTCACCTGGACGTGCTGACTCTTGTCACAACTGGGGACTCACTTGGACCTGCTTACTGTGTTCCACACCTGGGCCTCAATAGACCTGTTGACCATGGTCCCCAAGCCGGCCTCACATGGACCTGTTGCCTCTGATCCCCACCGGGGCCTCACGTGTACCTGGTAACTCTGGTCCTCACCTGGGCCTCATCTGGACCTAGTGACTCTGGTCCCCACCTGGGCTTCACATGGATCTGGTGACTCTGGTCCCCACCTGGACTTTACCTGTATCTGGTGACTCTGGTACCCACCTGGACCTCTCCTGGACCTGGTGACTCTCTTTCCAACATGGAGCTCACCTGGATCTGGTGACTCTGGTCCTCAGTTTGGCCTCACCTGGACCTGGTGTCTCTCGTCCCCACTTTCACCTAACTCAGAACTGCTGAATCTTCCCCCACCTAGGCCGCACCCAGACCTGGTGACCCTTGTCCCCAGCTATGCCTCAATTCGACCTGTTGAATCTGGTCCTCACGTGGGCCTCACATGGACCTGGTACTCAGCTTGATAGAGTGGCTCTGGTTCCCACAAGGGGCTCACCTGATACTGCTGACTGTGATCTTAGTCTATGCCACACCAGGACCTGGTGATTCTGATCCCCTTCTGGGCCTGCATGGCTCTAGTGACTCTGGTCTTCACCCAGGCATCATTGGGACCTGGATACTCTATTCCACACCTGGGCCTCACTTTGACTAAGGATCGCTGGTCCCATTCTGGGCCTCAAATTAACTGGTTACTCAGGTTCCCCCTCTGAGCCTCACCCTTACCTGGTGACTCTGGACACCCCTTGGGCTTCACTTGGGCCTGGTGAATCTGGTCCTTAGCTGGTCCGCACCAGGATGTGGTGACTGGTCGCCACCTGGGCCTCACCTGGACTTGGTGAATCCTGTTGCCACCTGCGCCTCACCTGGACCTTGTGACTGTGGTCCCACCTGGACCTCACCTGGATCTGGTGGCTCTGGTTAACATATGGGGCTCTCCTGGACCTGCTGCCTGTGGTCTCCATCTTTCCTCACCTGGAACACAATGACTCTGATCCATATTTGGGCCTCTCATGGACCTGTTGACACTGGTCCTTACCTGGAAATCATTGGGAGCTGGATACTCTCTTATATACTTGGGCCTCACCTGGACCTGGTGACTGTGGTCCCACCTGGGCCTCACCTGGACGAGGTGACTTGTTCCCACAGGAAGCTCACCTGGACCTGGTGACTCAGGTCATCATATGGGCATCATGGGACCTTGTTTCTCAGTTCCACATCGGGGACTCACCTGGACCTAGTGATTCTCATCTCCCTCTGGGCCTCACCCTGACGTGGTGACTCTGGTACCCACCTGGACGTCACCAGAACCGGGTGACTCTGGTCCCCCTCTGGGACTCACCCGGAGCTGGGGACACTGGTCCTCAACTGGGCCTCAACAGGACCTGGTGAATCTACTCCTCACTTAAGCCTCGTCTGGACCTTGTGACTCTTTTCCCACCTGGCATCAATGAGACATGGTTACTCTGTTCCCCACCTAGGTCTCAACTGGACATGATAGCTTTTCTCCACACTTTGGCCTCAACTGGTCCTGATGACCCTGGTCTCCCCACCTAGGCCTCAATCTGGACCTGGTGACTGTGGTCCCCAACTGGGTCTTACCTGGACCTGGGGACTCTCGTTCCCACATGAACCACACCTGGACCTGGTGACTGTGGTGTTCCTGTAGACTCACATTTACCCATTGACTCCGGTACCCACTAGGGCCTCACCCAGATCTGGTGACTCTGGCCTGCAGGTTGGCCTCACCTGGACCTGGTGAGTGGGGTTGCCATGTGGGCCTCACCCATACCTGGTGACTCAGGTCCCCACGTGGGCCTCTTGGACCTGGTGAATCTGGTCCTTACCTGGTCCTCTCCCAGACCCGGGGACTCTGGTCACCACCTGGGCCTCACCTGGACCTGGTGAATCTGGTCCCCATCTGGGCCTCACCCAGGCATGGTGACTTTGTTCCCCACCTGGATCTGATTGCTGTCGACTCTTTCTTGGCCTCACCTGGAACTGGTGAATCTGATCCTATCTGCTCGTCTCCCAGACCTGGTGACTCTGGTCCTCACCTGGGCATTACTGGTACCTGGTGACTCTGTTCCACACCTTAGGCTCACCTGGACATGATGACTCTGGAACCTCTCTGGGCCTCACCCTGACATGGTGACTCTGGTCCCCATCTGGATGTCGCCTAGACCAGGTGATCTGTTACCCCTCTAGGCCTCAAATAGACCTGGTGACACTGGTCCTCAACTGGGTGTCACCGAGACCTAGTGAATATGCTCCCCACCTGCGCCTCATCTGGACCTGGTGACGCTGGGTCTACCTGGGCATCATCGGGACTTGGTTACTCTGTTCCCCACTGGGACTGACCTGATTCTGGTAACTCTGGTCCTGACTTTGGCCTCTTCTGTACCAGGTGACTCTGCTTCCACCTTGGCCTCACCTGTAACTGGTGACTCTGATCCAAAGCATGGCCTCTCCTGACCTGGTGACTGTGGTTTCCATCGGACCTCACCTGGACCTCATGTCTCTGGTCCCACCTGGGCCTCACCAGAACCTGGTGTCTCTGGTACACACCTGGGTAGCATCAGGATATTGTTACACTGTTCACTAACAGTGACCCAGCCGGACCTATTAACTCTGGTCTTCACCTGGGCCACACCTGGACATGGTGACACTGGTTCCCACCTGGGTCTCACCTGGAAATGGTGAGTCAGATACCCACCTGGTCCTAACCTGTAACTGTTGATTCTATTTCCCACATGGACATCATGTGGACCTGGTGGCTGCGGTGTTTCTAGTTTGTCATGTACCTTGTGACTCTGGTCCCCACCAGGGCCTCACCGGGACCTGGTCAGTGTGGTTGCCACCTGCACCTCACCTGGACCTGGTGATTCTGGTCTGCACCTGAGACTACCCTAGATCTGGTGACTGTGGTCCCCACCTGGGCTTCACCTGGATTTGGGGACTCTGGTCCCCATCTGAGCCTCACCTGGCCCTGTTGACCATGGTCATCAACCTGGCAAAATTGGGACGCGGTGACTGTGTTCCACAACTGGACCTCACCTGGACCACGTGACTCTGGTTCCCCTCTGGGTCTCACCGTGCCCTAGTGACTGTGAACCCCACTTTGGCCTGACTTGGACCTGCTGACCCTGGTTGACACCTGCGTCTGACCTCGAACTGTTGACTCCGGTTTATTCAAGGGCTTCCCCTGTACCTGGTGATCCTGGTCCCCCCTGGGACTCACCTGGACGTGGTGACACTTGTCACCACCGGGGACTCACCTGGACCTGGTTACTGTGTTCCACACCTGGGCCTCAAGTAGATCTGTTGACCATGGTACCGAAGCCGGCCTCATATGGACCTGTTGCCTCTGATTCCCACCGGGGCATCACGTGTACCTGGTAACACTGGTCCTCACTTGGGCCTCGTCTGGACGTAGTGACTCTGGTCCCCACCTTGGCTTCACCTGGATCTGGTGACTCTGGTCCTCAACTGGGCCTCACCTGGACCTATTGAATATGCTCCATCTGGGCCTCATTTGAACCTGGTGACTCTCTTCCCTACCTGGGCATCATCGGGACATGTTTCCACTGCATGGCGTTTAGGTTGGCCGCACCTGGACCTGGTAACTGTGGTTCTACCTGGGCATCATCGGGACACTCTTCCTCTGCATTGCCTGCAGTGTGTCCTCACCTGGATCTGGTGAGTGGGGATGCCACTTGGGCCTCACCCATACCTGGTGACCCAGGTGCCCACGTGGGACTCACTTGGACCTGGTGAATCTGGTCCTTACCTGGTCCTCACCCATTCCTGGTGATTTTGTTCCCCACCTGGACCTGATTGCTGTGGACTCCTTCTTGGCCTCACCTGGAAGTGGTGACTCTGATCGTAGCTGGGCCTCACCCAGATATGGTGACTCTGGTCCTCACCTGTGGACCATTATGCCCTGGATACTCTGTTCCACACCTGAGCCGCACCTGTACATGATGACTCTGGATCCACTCTGGGCATCACCATGACATGGTGACTCTGGTCCCCATCTGGATATCACCAGAACCGGGTGACTCTGGTCCACCTCTGGGACTAACCTAGAGCTTGGGACACTAGTCCTCAACTGGATCTCAACAGTACCTGTTGAATCTACTCCTCACTTAGGTCTCGTCTGAACCTTGTGACTCTTTTCCCACCTGGCATCAAAGGGACATGGTTACTCTGTTCCCCACCTGGGCCTCACCTAGACATGATAACTTTGCTCCACACTTTGGCCTCAACTGGTCCTGATGAATCTGGTCCCCCCACCTAGGCCTCAATCTGGACCCGGTGACTGTGGTCCCTACCTGGGGCTCACCTGGACCTGGTGACTCTCGTTCCCACATGAACCACACCTGGACCTGGTCCCTGTGGTGTTCTTGTAGACTCACATTTACCTGGTGACTCCGGTCCCCACTAGGGCCTCACCTGGATCTGGTGACACTGGCCTGCACGTTGGCCTCACCTGGACCTGGTGAGTGGGGTTGCCACCGGGGCCTCACCCATACCTGGTGACTCAGGTCCTCACGTGGGCCTCACTTGGACCTGGTGAATCTGGTCATTACCTGGTCCTCTGCCAGACCCGGGGAGTCTGGTCACCACCTGGACCTCACCTGGACCTGGTGAATCTGGTCCCCATCTGGGCCTCAGCTAGTCATGGTGACTTTGTTCACCACCTGGACCTGATTGCTGTGGACTCTTTCTTGGCCTCACCTGGAACTTGTGACTCTAATCTATCTGCGCATCACCCAGACCTGGTGACTCTGGTCCTCACCTGGGCATCATTGGTACCTGGTGACTCTGTTCCACAGCTGAGCCTCACCTGGACTTAAAGACTCTGGAACCACTCTGGGCCTCACCCTGACCTGGTGACTCTCGTCCCCATCTGGATGTCACCTGGACCATGGGATTCTGGTACCCCTCCAGGCCTCAACCAGGTCTGGGGACTCTGGTCCTCAACTGGGCCTCACCTGGACCTAGTGAATATGCTTAATCTGGGCCTCAGTTGGACTTGGTGACTCTCGTCCCTACCTTGGCATCATCGGGACATGCATCCACTGCATGGCCTGCAGGTTGGCCTCAGCTGGACCTTGTAACTCTGGTCCCTACCTGGGCATCACCGGGACACGGTTCCTCTGCATGGCCTCCAGGTTGGCCTCACCTGGCCCTAGTGAGTGGGGTTGCCACCTGGGGCTCACCCAACCTGGTGACACAGGTCCCCACGTGGGCCTCACTTGGACCTGGTGAATCTGGTCCTTTCCTGGTCCTCACCCGGACCTGGTAACCCTGGTCACCACCTGGGAATCACCTGGACCTGGTGATTCTGGTCCCCACCTGGACCTCACCTGGATCTGGTGACTCTGGTCCTCAGTTTGGCCTCACCTGGACCTGGTGTCTCTCGTCCCCACTTGGACCTATCTCAGAACTGCTGAATCTTGCCCCACCTAGGCCGCACCCAGACCTGGTGACTCTTGTCCCCAGCTATGCCTCAATTCGACCTGATGAATCTGGTCCTCACGTGGGCCTCACATGGACCTGGGACTCAGCTGGTTGAGTGGCTCTGGTTCCCACAAGGGGCTCACCTGATACTACTGACTGTGGTCTTATTCTATGCCTCACCAGAACCTAGTGATTCTGTTCCACATCTGGGCCTGCATGGCCCTAGTGACTCTAGTCCTAACCCAGGAACCATTGGGACCTGGATACTCTATTCCACATTTGGGCCTCACTTTGAACAGGGACCTTTGGTCCCATTCTGGGCCGCAAACTAAACTGTTTACTCTGGTTCCCCCTCTGGGCCTCACCCTTACCTGGTGACTCTGGTCACCCCTTGGGCTTCACATGGGCCTGGTGAATCTGGTACTTAGCTGGTCCTCACCTGGATCTGGTGACTGGTCGCCACCTGGGCCTCACCTGGACTAAGTGAACCCTGGTGCCAACAGCGCCTCAGCTGGACCTTGTAACTGTGGTCCCACGTGGACCTCACCTCGATCTGTTGTCTCTGGTTCCCATATGGGGCTCTCCTGGACCTGGTTCCTGTGGTCTCCATCTGGCCTCACCTGGAACACAATGACTCTGATCCATATTTGGGCCTCTCATGAACCTGTTGACTCTCGTCCTTACCTGGGCATCATTGGGACCTGGATACTCTCTTATATACCTGGGCCTCACCTGGACCTGATGACTGTGGTCCCACCTGGGCCTCACCGGGATGAGGTCACTGGTTCCCACAGGGCCCTCACCTGAACCTGGTGACTCAGGTCCTCAAATGGGCATCATGGGACCTGGTTTCTCAGTTCCACATCGGTGCTTCACCTGGACCTAGTGATTCTCATCCCTGTCTGGGCCTCACCCTGACGTGGTGACTCTGGTCCCCACCTGGATATCACCAGAACCGGGTGACTCTGGTCCCCCTCTGGGACTCACCCGGAGCTGGTGACACTGGTCCTCAACCTGGCCTCAAAAGGACCTGGTGCATCTACTCCTCACTTAGGCCTCATCTGGACCTTGTGACTCTTTTCCCACCTGGCATCAATGGGACATGGTTACTCTGTTCCTCACCTGGGCCTCACATGGACATGATAAATTTGCTGCACACTTTGGCCTCAAATGGCCCTGATGACTCTGGTCCCCCCACGTAAGCCACAAACTGCACCTGGTGACTGTGGTCCCCACCTGGGGCTCACCTGGACCTGGTGACTCTCGTTCCCACATGAACCACACCTGGACCTGGTGACTGTGGTATTCTTGTAGACTCACATTTACCTGGTGACTCCGGTCCCCACTAGGGTCTCACCTGGATCTGGTGACTCTGGCCTGCAGGTTGGCGTCACCTGGACCTGGTAAGTGGGGTTGCCACCTGGGCCTAACCCATAACTGGTGACTAATTCCCCACGTGGGCCTCTTGAACCTGGTGAATCTGGTCCTTACCTGGTCCTCTCCCAGACCCAGGGACTCTGCTCAACACCTGGGCCTCACCTGGACCTGGTGAATCTGGTCCCCATCTGGGCCTCACCCAGTCCTGGTGACTTTGTTCCCCACCTGGACCTGATTTCTGTGGACTCTTTCTTGGCCTCACCTGGAATTTGTGACACTGATCCTATCTGCGCGTCACCCAGATCTGGTCACTCTGGTCCTCACCTGTGGACCATTATGACCTGGATACTCTGCTCCACACCTGAGACTCACCTGGACATGATGACTCCGGATCCCCTCTATGCCTCACCCTGACATGGTGACGCTGGTCCCCTTCTGGATATCACCTAGACCAGGTTAACCTGGTTCCCCTCTAGGCCTCAACTTGACCTGGTGACTCTGGTCCTCAACTGAGCCTCACCAGGACCTAGTTAACATGCTCCCCACCTGCGCCTCATCTGGACCTGGTGACTCTGGTTCTCCCTGGGCATCATCGGGACATGGTTACTCTATTCCCCACTGGGACTGACCTGATCCTGGTAACTCTGCTCCTGACTTTGGCCTCTTCTGTACCAGGTGACTCTGGCTCCACCTGGGCCTAACCTGTAACTGGTGACTCTGATCCTAAGCATGGCCTCTCCTGACCTGGTGACTGTGGTTCCCATCGGGACGTCACATGGACCTCATGTCTCCGGTCCCACCTGAGCCTCACCAGGACCTGGTGTCTCTGGTACCCTCCTTGGTAGCATCAGGATATTGTTAAACTGTTCACTAACAATGACGCAGCCGGACCTATTAACTCTGGTATTCACCTGGGCCACACTGGACATGGTGACACTGGTTCCCACCTGGGTCTCACCTGGACATGGTGAGTCGGATCCCCAATGGTCCTCACCTGTAACTGGTGATTCTCGTTCCCACATGGACATCATGTGGACCTGGTGGCTGCAGTGTTTCTGGCTTCTCATGTACCTCGTGGCTCTGATCCCCACCAGGGCCTCACCGGGACCTGGTGAGTGTGGTTGCCACCTGCACCTGACCTGGACGTGGTGATTCTGGTCTGTAACCGAGACTACCCTGGATCTGGTGACTGTGGTCCCCGCCTGGGCTTCACCTGGATTTGGGGACTCCGGTCCCCATCTGGGCCTCACCTGGCTCAGTTGACCGTGGTCCTCAACTGGGCAAAATTGGGACCCGGTGACTGTTCCACAACTGGCCCTCACCTGGACCAGGTGACTCTGGTCCCCCTCTGGGTCTCACCGTGCCCTAGTGCTGGGAACCCCACTTTGGCCTGACTTGGACCTGCTGACCCTGGTTGCCACCCGTGCCTGACCTCGAACTGTAGACTCTGGTTCTTTTAAGGTCCTCCCCTGTACCTGGTCATCCTGGTCCCCACCTGGGCCTCACCTGGACGTGGTGACACTTGTCACCACCGGGGACTCACCTGGACCTGGTTATTGTGTTCCACAAATGGACCTCAAATAGACATGTTGACCATGGTCCTCAAACCGGCCTCACATGGACCTGTTGCCTCTGATCTCCACCGGGCCCTCACGTGTACCTGGTAACTCTGGTCCTCACCTGGGCCTCATCTGGACCTAGTGACTCTGGTCCCCACCTGGGCTTCACCTGGATCTGGTGACTCTGGTCCCCACCTGGACTTCACCTGGATCTGGTGACTCTGGCCCCACCTGGACCTCTCGTTGACCTGGTGACTCTCTTTCCAACATGGACCTCGCCTGGATCTGGTGACTCTGGTCCTCAGTTTGGCCTCACCTGGACCTGGTGTCTCTCGTCCCCACTTTGACCTAACTCAGAACTGCTGAATCTTGCCCCACCTAGGCCGCACCCAGACCTGGTGACTCTTGTCCCCAGCATTGCCTCAATTCGACCTGATGAATCTGGTCCTCACATGGGCCTCACATGGACCTGGGACTCAGCTGGATAGAGTGGCTCTGGTTCCCACAAGGGTCTCACGTGATACTGCTGACTGTGGTCTTATTCTATGCCTCAACAGGACCTAGTGATTCTGTTCCCCATCTGGGCCTGCATGGCCCTAGTGACTCTAGTCCTCACCCAGGCGTCTTTGGGACCTGGATACTCTACTCCACACCTGGGCCTCATTTTGACCTGTGACCTCTGGTCCCATTCTGGGCCTCAAACTAAACTGGTTACTCTGGTTCCCCCTCTGGGCCTCACCCATACCTGGTGACTCTGGTCACCCCTTGGGCTTCACTTGGGCCTAGTGAATCTGGTCCTTAGCTGGTCCGCACCTGGATCTGGTGACTGATCGCCAACTGGGCCTCACCTGGACTTGGTGAATTCTGTTGCCACCTGCGCCTCCCCTGGACCTTGTAACTGTGGTCCCACATGGACCTCACCTGGATCTGGTGGCTCTGGTTCCCATATGGGGCTCTCCTGGACCTGGTTCCTGTGGTCTCCTTCGGGCCTCACCTGGAACACAATGACTCTGATCCATATTTGGGTCTCTCCTGGACCTGTTGACTCTCGTCCTTACCTGGGCATCATTGGGACCTGGATACTCTCTTATATACCTGGGCCTCACCTGGACCTTGTGACTGTGGTCCCACCTGGGCCTCACGTGGACGAGGTGACTGGTTCCAACAGGGGCCTCACATGGACCTGGTGACTCAGGTCCTCTTATGGCACCATGGAACCTGGTTTCTCAATTCCACATCGGGGGTTCAACTGGACCTAGTGATTCTCGTCCCACTCTGGGCCTCACCGTGACGTGCTGACTCTGGTCACCACCTGGATACCACCAGAACCGGGTGACTCTGCTCCCCCCTGGAACTCATCCGCAGCTGTGGACACTGGTCCTCAACTGGGCCTCAACAGGACCTAGTGAATCTACTCCTTACTTAGACCTCGTCTGGACCTTGTGACACTTTTTCCACCTGGCATCAGTGGGACATGGTTACTCTGTTCTCCACCTGGGCCTCACCTGGACATGATAACTTTGCTCCACACTTTGGCCTCTACTGGTCCTGATGACACTGGTCCACCCACCTAGGCCTCAATCTGTACCTGGTGACTGTGGTCCCCACCTGGGTCTCACCTGGACCTGGTGACTCTCGTTCCCACATGAACAAAAACTGGACCTGGTGACTGTGGTTTTCTTGTAGACTCACATTTACCTGGTGACTCTGGTCCACACTAGGTTCTCACCTGGATCTGGTGACTCTGGCCTGCAGGTTGGCCTCACCTGGACCTGGTGATTGGGGTTGCCACCTGGGCCTCATCCATACCTGGTGACTCAGTTCCCCAAGTGGGCCTCTTGGAGCTGGTGAATCTGGTCCTTACCTGGTCCTCTCCCAGAGTCGGGGACTCTGGTCACCATCTGGGCCTCACCTGGTCCTGTTGAATCTGGTCCCCATCTGGGCCTCACCCAGTCCTGGTGACTTTGTTCCCCACCTGGACCTGATTGCTGTGGACTCTTTCTGGGCCTCATCTGGATCTGGTGACTCTGATCCTATCTGCGCGTCACCCATACCTGGTGACTCTGGTCCTCACCTGGGCATAATTGGTACCTGATGACTCTGTTCCACACCTGAGCCTCACCTGGACATGATGACTCTGCAACCTCTCTAGGCCTCACCCTGACCTGGTGACTCTGGTCCCCATGTGGATGTCACCTGGACCAGGTGAATCTGCTACCCCTCTAGGTCTCAACCAGATCTGGTGACTCTGGTCCTCAACTGGGCCTCACCTGCACCTAGTGAATATGCTCGATCTGTCCTCATTTGGACCTGGTGACTCTGGTCCCTACCTGGGCATCATCGGGACATGGTTCCACTGCATGACTTGCAGGTTGGCCTCACCTGGACCTGGTAAATATTGTCCTACCTCGGCATCATCAGGACATGGTTCCACTGCATGGCCTGCAGGTTGGCATCACCTGGACCTGGTAACTCTAGTCCCTACGTGGGCATCATCGAGACACGGTTCCTTGCATGGCCAGCAGGTTGTCCTCACATGGACCTGGTGAGTGGGGTTGTCACTTGGACCTCACCCATACCTGGTGACACAGGTCCGCACGTGTGCCTCACTTGGATCTGATGAATCTGTTCCTTACCTGGTCCTCACCTGGAACGGTAACTCTGGTCACTACCTGGGAATAACCATGACCTGGTGAATCTGGTCCGCATCTAGTCCTCACCCAGTCCTGGTGAATTTTTTCCCCACCTGGACCTGATTGCTGTGGACTCCTTCTTGGCGTCAACTGGAACCAGTGACTCTGATCCTAACTGGGCCTCTCTGAGATCTGGTGACTCTGGTCCTCACCTGTGGACCATTATGACCTGGATACTCTGTTCCACACCTGAGCCTCACCTGGACATGATGACTCTGGAACCCCTCTGGGCCTCAGCCTGACATGGTGACTCTGGTCCCCATCTGGATGTCACCTAGACCAGGTGAATCTGGTACCCCTCTAGACCTCAACTAGACCTGGTGACTCTGGTCCTCAACTGGGCCTCACCGGGACCTAGTGAATATGCTCCCCACCTGCGCCTCATCTGGACCTGGTGACTCTGGGTCTACCTGGGCATCACCGGGACATGGTTACTCTATACCCCAATGGGACTGACCTGATCCTAGTAACTCTGTTCCTGACTTTGGCCTCTTCTGTACCAGGTGACTCTGATCCACCTGGGCTTCACCTGTAACTGGTGACTCTGATCCTAATATGGCCTCACCTGACGTGGTGACTGTGGATCCCAGTGGGACCTCACCTGGAACTCCTGTCTCTGGTCCCACCTGGGCCTCACCAGGACCTGGTGTCTCTGTTAACCACCTGGGTAGCATCAGGATATGGTTACACTGTTCACTAACAGTGACCCAACCGGACCTATTAACTCTGGTCTTCACCTGGGCCACACTGGACATGGTGACACTGGTTCCCACCTGGGACTCACCTCTACATGGAGAGTCAGTTCACCACCTGGTCCTCAACTGTAACTGGTGATTCTCGTTCCCACATGGACATCATGGGGACCTTTTGGCTGTAGTGTTTCTAGCTTCTCATGTACCTCGTGACTCTGGTCCCCACCAGGACCTAACCGGGACCTGGTGAGTGTGGTTGCCACCTGCACCTCACCTGGACCTGGTGATTCTGGTCTGCACCCGAGACTACCCTGGATCTGGTGACTGTGGTCCCCACCTCGGCTTCACCTGGATTTGGGGACTCTGGTCCCCATCTGGGCCTAACCTGACCCTGTTGACCATGGTCCTCAACTGGGCAAAATTGGGACCCGGTGACTGTGTTCCACAACTGGACCTCACCTGGACCAGGTGACTCTGGTCCCCCTCTGGGTCTCACCGTGCCCTAGTGACTGTGAACCCCACTTTGGCCTGACTTGGACCTGGTGACCCTGGTTGCCTCCTGCGCCTGACCTCGAACTGTTGACTCTGGTTCTCTCAAGGGCCTCCCCTGGACCTGGTCATCCTTGTCCCCACCTGGGCCTCACCTGGACGTGGTGACTCTTGTCACCACCGGGGACTCAACTGAACCTGGTTACTGTGTCCCACACATGGGCCTCAAGTAGACCTGTTGACCATGGTCCCCAAGCCGGCCTCACATGGACCTGTTGCCTCTGATACCTACCAGTACCTCACGTGTACCTGGTAACTCTGGTCCTCACCTGGGCCTCATCTGGACCTAGTGACGCTGCTCCCCACCTGGGCTTCACCTCGATCTGGTGACTCTGGTCCCCACCTGGACTTCACCTGGATCTGTTGACTCTGGTCCTCACCTGGACCTCTCCTGGACCTGGTGACTGTCTTTCCAACATGGACCTCACATGGATCTGGTGACTCTGGTCCTCAGTTTGGCCTCACCTGGAACTGGTGTCTCTCGTCCACACTTTGACCTAACTGAGAATTGCTGAATCTTGCCCCACCTAGGCCGCACCCTGACATGGTGACTCTTGTCCCCAGCTATGCCTCATCGACCTTATGAATCTGGTCCTCACGTGGGCCTTACATGGACCTGGGACTCAGCTGGATAGAGTGGCTCTGGTTCCCACAAAGGGCTCACCTGATACTGGTGACTGGGGTCTTTTTCTATGCCTCACCAGGACCTAGTGATTCTGTTCCCCATCTGGGCCTGCATGGCCCTAGTGTCTCTGTCCTCACCCAGGCATCATTGGGACCTGGATACTCTATTCCACACCTGGGCCTCACTTTGACCAGGGACCTCTGGTCCCATTCTGGGCCTCAAACTAAACTGGTTACTCAGGTTCCCCCTCTGGGATTCACCCTTACCTGTTGAATCTGGTCAGCCCTTGGGCTTCACTTGGGCCTGGTGAATCTGGTCCTTAGTTGGTCCTCACAGGACCAACTCACCTGGATCTGGTGAGTGGTCGCCACCTGGGCCTCACCTGGACTTGGTGAATCCTGTTGCCACCTGCCCCTCACTGGACCTTGTGACTGTGGTCCCACCTGGACCTCACCTGTATCTGGTGGCTCTGGTTCCCATATGGGGCTCTCCTGGACCTGGTTCCTCTGGTCTCCATCTGGCCTCACCAGGAACACAATGACTCTGATGCATATTTGGGCTTCTCCTGGACCTGTTGACTCTGGTCCTAACCTGGGCATCATTGGGACCTGGATACTGTCTTATATAACTTGGCCTCACCTGGACCTGGTGAGTGTGATCCCACCTGGGTCTCACCTGGACGAGGTGACTGGTTCCCACAGGGACCTCACCTGGACCTGGTGACTCAGGTCCTCATATGGGCATATTGAGACCTGGTTTCTCAGTTCCACATCGGGTCCTCACCTGGACCTAGTGACTCTCGTCCCCTCTGGGCCTCACCCTGACGTGGTTACTCTGGTCCCCATCTGGATATCACCAGAACCGGTGACTCTGGTCCCCCTCTGGGACTCACGCGGAGCTGGGAACACCGGTCCTCAACTGGGCCTAAACAGGACCTGGTGAATCTACTCCTCACTTAGGCCTCGTCTGGACCTTGTGACTCTTTTCCCACCTGGAATCAATGGGACATGGTTACTCTGTTCCCCACCTGGGCCTCACCTGGACATGATAACTTTGCTCCACACTTTTGCCTCAACTGGTCCTGATGACTCTGGTCCCCCCACCTAGGCCTCAATCTGGACCTGGTGACTGTGGTCCCCACCTGGGTCTCACCTGGACCTGGTGACTCTCTTTCCCACATGAACCACACCTGGACCTGGTACTGTGGTGTTTTTGTAGACCTCACATTTACCTGGTGACGCCGGTCCCCACTAGGGACTCACCTGTATCTGGTGACTCTGGCCTCCATGATGGCCTCACCTGGACCTGGTGAGTGGGTTTGCCACCAGGACCTCAACCATACCTGGTGACTCTATCACCACGTGGGCCTCTTGGATCTGGTGAATCTGGTCCTTACCTGGTCCTCTCCCACACCCGGACTCTGGTCACCACCTGGACCTAACCTGGACCTGGTGAATCTGGTCCCCATCTGGGCCTCACCCAGTCCTGGTGGCTTTGTTCCCCACCGGGACCTGATTGCTGTGGACTCTTTCTTGGCCACACCTGGAACTGGTGACTCTGATCCTATCTGCTCGTCACCCAGACCTGGTGACTCTGGTCCTCGCCTGGGCATCATTGGTACATGGTGACTCTGTTCTACACCTGAGCCTCACCTGGACATGATGACTCTGGAACCTCTCTGGGCCTCACCCTGACCTGGTGACTCTGGTCCCCATCTGAATGTCACCTGGACCAGGGGATTCTGGTACCCGTCTAGGCCTCAACCAGATATGGTGACTCTGGTCCTCAACTGGGCCTCACCTGGACCTAGTGAATATGATCCATCTTGGCCTCATTTGGACCTGGTGACTCTGGTCCCTACCTGGGCATCATAGGGATATGGTTTCACTGCATGGCCAGCAGGTTGGCCTCACCTGGACCTTGTAACTCTGGTCCCTACCTGTGCATCATCGGGACATGGTTCCTCTGCATGGCCTGCAGGTTGCCCTCACCTGGACCTGGTGAGTGGGGTTGACACCTGGGCCTCACCCATGCCTGGTGACACAGATCCCCACGTGGGTCTTACTTGGACCTTGTGAATCTGGTCCTTACCTGGACCTCACCCGGAACTGGTAACTCTGGTCACCACCTGGGAATCACCTGGGCATGGTGAATCTGGTCCCCATCTGGGCCTCACAAAGTCCTGGTGACTTTGTTCCCCTCTGGACCTGATTGCTGTGGACTCCTTCTTGGACTCAACTGGAAGTGGTGACTCTGATCCTACCTGGGCCTCACCCAGATCTGGTGACTCTGGTAATCACCTGTGGACCATTATGACCTGGATACTCTGTTAAACACCTGAGCCTCACCTGGACATGATGACTTTGGATCCCCTCGGGGCCTCACCCTGACATGTGACACTGGTCCCCATCTGGATGTCACCTAGACCATGTGAATCTGTTACCCCTCTAGGGCTCAAATAGACCTGGTGACACTGGTCCTCAACTGGGTGTCACCGAGACCTAGTGAATATGCTCCCCACCTGCGCCTCATCTGGACCTGGTGACGCTGGGTCTACCAGGGCATCATCGGGACATGGTTACTCTGTTCCCCACTGGGAATGACCTGATCCTGGTAACTCTGGTCCTGATTTTGGCCTCTTCTCTACCAGGTGACTCAGGCTCCACCTGGGCCTCACCTGTAACTGGTGACACTGATCCAAAGCGTGGCCTCTCCTGACCTGGTGACTGTGGTCCCCATCGGGACCTCCCCTGGACCTCATGTCTCTGGTCCCACCTGGGCCTCACCAGGACCTGGTGTCTCTGGTACCCACCTGGGTAGCATCAGGATATGGTTACACTGTTCACTAACAGTGACCAAGCCGGACCTATTAACTCTGGTCTTCACCTGGACCACACCTGGACATGGTGACACTGGTTCCCACCTGGGTCTCACCTGGAAATGGTGAGTCAGATACCCACCTGGTCCTAACCTATAACTGGTGATTCTCGTTCCCACATGGACATCATGTGGACCTGGTGGCTGCGGTGTTTCTAGTTTGTCATGTACCTTGTGACACTGGTCCACACCAGGGCCTCACCGGGACCTGGTGATTGTGTTTGCCACCTGCACCTCACCTGGACCTGGTGATTCTGGACTGCACCTGAGACTACCCTGGATCTGGTGACTGTGGTCCCCACCTGGGCTTCACCTGGATTTGGGGACTCTGGTCCCCATCTGAGCCTCACCTGGCCCTGTTGACCATGGTCCTCAACTGGCCAAAATTGGAACGCGGTGACTGTGTTCCACAACTGGACCTCACCTGGACCACGTGACTCTGGTGCCCCTCTGGGTCTCACCGTTCCCTAGTGACTGTGAACCCCACTTTCCCCTTACTTGGACCTGCTGACCCTGGTTGAAACCTGCGCCTGAAATCGAACTGTTGACTCTGGTTCTTTCAAGGGCCTCCCCTGTACCTGGTGTTCCTGGTCCCCAACTGGGCTTCACATGGATCTGGTGACTCAGGTCCCCACCTGGACTTCACCTGGATCTGGTGATCCTGGTCCCCACCTGGGTATCACTTGGACGTGGTGACTCTTGTCACCACCGGGGACTCACCTGGACCTGGTTACTGTGTTCCACACATGGGCCTCAAATACAACTGTTGACCATGGTCCCCAAGGCGGCCTCACATGGAGCTGTTGCCTCTGATTCCCACCGTGGCCTCACGTGTACCTGGTAACTCTGGTCCTCACCTGGGCCTCATCTGGACCTAGTGACTCTGGTCCCCACCTGGGCTTCACTTGGATCTGTTGACTCTGGTCCCCACCGGGACTTCACCTGGATCTGGTGACTCTGGTCCCCACCTGGACCTCTCCTGGACCTGGTGACTGTCTTTCCAACATGGACCTCACCTGGATCTGGTGACTCTGGTCCTCAGTTTGGTCTCACATGGACCTGGTGTCTCTCGTCCCCACTTGGACCTAACTAAGAACTGCTGAATCTTGCCCCACCTAGGCCGCACGCAGACCTGGTGACTCTTGTCCCCAGCTATGCCTCAATTCGACCTGATGAATCTGGTCCTCACGTGGGCCTCACATGGACCTGGGACTCAGCTGGATAGAGTGGCTCTGGTTCCCACAAGGGGCTCACCTGATACTGCTGACTGTGGTCTTATTCTATGGCTCACCAGGACCAAGTGATTCTGTTCCCCATTTGGGCCTGCATGGCCCTATTGACTCTGGTCCTCACTCAGCCATCATTGGGACCTGGATACTCTATTCCACACCTGGGCCTCACTTTGACCAGGGAACTCTGGTCCCATTCTGGGCCTCAAACTAAACTGGTTACTCTGGTTCCCCCTCAGGTACTCACCCTTACCTGGTGACTCTGGTCACCCCTTCGTTTTCACTTGGGCCTGGTGAATCTGGTCCTTAGCTGGTCCGCACCTGGATGTTGTGACTGGTCGCCACCTGGGCCTCACCTGGACTTGGTGAATCCTGTTGCCACCTGCGCCTCAACTGGACCTTGTGACTGTGGTCCTACCTGGACCTTACCTGGATCTGGTGGCTCTGGTTCACATATGGGGTTCTCCTCTACCTGGTTCCTTGGTCTCCATCTGGCCTAGCTTGGAAAAAAATGACTCTGATCCATATTTGGGCCTCTCCTGGATCTGTTGACTCTGGTCCTTCCCTGGGTATCATTGGGACCTGGATACTCTCTTATATACCTGGGCCTCACCTGGACCTGGTGACTGTGGTCCCACGTGGGCCTCACCTGGACGATGTGACTGGTTCCCACAGGGCCCTCACCTGGACCTGGTGACTCAGGTCCTCATATGGGCATCATGGGACCTGGTTTCTCAGTTCCACATCGGGGCCTCACCTGGACCTAGTGATTCTCATCCCCCTCTGGGCCTCTCCCTGACGTGGTGACTGTGGTCCCCACCTGATATCACCAGAACCGGGTGACTCTGGTCCCTCTCTGGATCTCACCCGGAGCTGGGGACACTGGTCCTAAACAGGGCCTCAACAGGACCTATTGAATCTCTCCTCACTTTGGCCTCGTCTGGACCTTTTGACTCTTTTCCCACCTGGCATCAATGGGACATGGTTACTCTGTTCCCCACCTGGGCCTCACCTGGACATGGTAACTTTGCTCTGCACTTTGGCCTCAACTGGTGCTGATGACTCTGGTCCCCCGACATAGGACTCAATCTGGACCTGGTGACTGTGGTCCCCACCTGGGTCTCTCCTGGACCTGGTGACTCTCGTTCCCACATGAACAACACCTGGACCTGGTGACTGTGGTGTTCTTGTAGACGCACATTTACCTGGTGACAACCGGTCCCCACTTCGGCCTCACCTGGATCTGCTGACGGTGGCTTGCAGGTTGGCCTCACCTGGACCGGTGAGTGGGGTTGCCACCTGAGCTTCACCTATACCTGGTTACTCAGGAACCCACGTGGTTCTCTTGGACCTGGTGAATCTGCTCCTTACATGGTCCTCTCCAGACCCGGGGATTCTGGTCACCCACCTGGGCCTCCCCTGGACCTGGTGAATCTCTTCCCCATCTGGGCCTCTACCAGTCCTGGTGACTTTGTTCCCACCTGGACCTGATGCTTTGGACTCTTTCTTGGCCTCACCTGGAACTGGTACTCTATCCTCTCTGCGCTTGACTCAGGCCTGGTGACCTGGTCCTCACCTGGTAACATTGGTACTTGGTGACGCGGGTTCCACACCTGAGCCTCACCTGGACATGATGGACTCTGGAACCTCTCTGGCCTCACCCTGACCTGGTGACTCGGGTCCCAACTGGATGTCACCTAGACAAGGTGAATCTGGTACCCCTCTAGGCCTCAACTAGACCTGGTGACTCTGGTCCTCAACTGGGCCTCACCGGGACCTAGTGAACATGCTCCCCACCTGAGCCTCATGTGGACCTGGTCATTCTGATTCTACCTGGGCATCATCGGGACATGGTTACTCAATTCCCCACTGGGCCTGACCTGATCCTGGTACCTCTGGTCCTGAATTTGGCCTCTTCTGTGCCAGGTGTCTCTGGCTCCACCTGGGCCTCACCTGTAACCTGTGACTCTGATCCTAAGCATGGCCTCACCTGACCTGGTCTCTGTGGTTCCCATCGGGACCTCACGTGGACCTCATGTCTCTGGTCGCACCTGGGCCTCACCAGGACCTGGTGTCTCTGGTACCCACCTAAGTAGCATCAGGATATTGTTACACTGTTCACTATCAGTGACCCAGCCGGACCTATCAACTCTGGTCTTCACCTGGGCCACACCTGGACATGGTGACACTGGTTCCCACCTGGGTCTCATCTGGACATGGTGAGTCGGATCCCCACCTGGTCCTCAACTGAAACTGGTGATTCTCGTTTCCACATGGACATCATGTGTACCTGGTAGCTGCAGTGTTTCTAGCTTCTCATGTACCTCGTGACTCTGTTCCCCACCAGGGACTCACCGGGACCTGGTGTGTGTGGTTGCCACCTGCACCTCACCTGGACCTGGTGATTCTGGTCTGCACCCGAACTACCCTGATCTGGTGACTGTGGTCCCCACTTGGGCTTCACATGGATTTGGGTACTACGGTCCCCACCTGGGCCTCACCTGGCCTTGTTGACCATGGTTCCCACCGAGGCAAAATAGGGACCCAGTGACTGTGTTCCACAACTGGTCCTCACCTGAACCAGGTGACTCTTGGCCCCCTCTGGGTCTCACTGTGCCCTAGTTTCTGTGAAGCCCACTTTGGCCTGACTTGGACCTGCTGACCCTGGTTGCCACCTGCGCCTGACCTTGAGCTGTTGACTCTGATTCTTTCAAGGGCCTCCCCTGTACCTGGTGTTCCTGGTCCCCACCTGGGCCTCACCTGGACGTGGTGACTCTTGTCACCACCGGGGACTCAACTGGACCTGCTTACTGTGTTCCACACCTGTGCCCCAAGTAGACTTGTTGACCATGGTCCCCAGGCGGGACTCACATGGACCTGTTGCCTCTGATCCCCACCGGGGCCTCACGTGTATCTGGTAACTCTGGTCCTCACCTGGGCCTCATCTGGACCTATTGACTCTGGTCCTTACCTGGGCATCATTGGGACCTGGATACTCTCTTATATACCTGGGCCTCATCTGGACATGGTGACTGTGGTCCCACGTGGGCCTCACCTGAAGGAGGTGACTGGTTCCCACAGGGACATCATCTGGACCTGGTGACTCAGGTCTCATATGGGCAAGCATTCACCTGGATTCTCAGTTCCACATCAGGGCTTCAACCTATTCCTTCCTAGTGATTCTCGTCCCGCTCTGGGCCTCACCTCGATCTGGTGACTCTGGTCCTCAGTTGGCCTCACCTGGACCTGGTGTCTCTCGTCCCATTTTGACCTAACTCATACTGCTGAATCTTGCCCACCTAGGCCGCACACCAAACCTGGTGACTCTTGTCCCCAGCTATGCCTCAATTCGACGTATGAATCTGGTCCTCACATGGGCCTCACATGGACCTGGGACTCAGCTGGATAGAGTGGCTCTGGTTCCAACAAGGCGCTCACCTGATACTGGTGACTTATCACCCAGTGGTCTTATTCTATGCCTCACCAGACCTAGTGATTCTGTTCCCCATCTGGGCTGCATGGCCCTAGTGACTCTGGTCCACACACAGGGCATCATTGGGACCAGTGATACTCTATTCCGACAATTGGGCCTCACTTTGACCAGGGACCATCGGGTCCCATTCTGAGCCCAAACTAAACTGGTTACTCTGGTACCCCCTCTAGGCCTCACCCTTACCTCTTGACTCTGGTCACCCCTTGGGATTCACTTGGGCCTGGTGAATCTGGTCTTAAGCTGGTTCGCACCTGGATCTGGAGACTGGACGCCACCTGGGCCTCACCTGGATTTGGTGAATCCTGTTGCCACCTGCGCCTCACCTGGACTTTGTGACTGTGGTCCCACCTGGACCTCACATGGATCTGGTGGCTCTGGTTCCCATATGGGGCTCTTCTGGACCTGGTTCCTGTGGTCTCCATCTGGCCTCCCCTGGAAAACAATGACTCTGATCCATATTTGGGCCTCTCTTGGACCTGTTGACTCTGGACCTTACCTGGGCATCATTGGGACCTGGATACTCTCTTATATACCTGGGCCTCACCTGGAACTGGTGACTGTGGTCCCACCTGGGCCTCACCTGGACGAGGTGACTGGTTCCCACAGGGACCTCCCCTGGGCCTGGTGACTCAGGTCCTCATATGTGCATCATGGGACTTGTTTTCTCAGTTCCACATTGGGGCCTCACCTGGACCTAGTGATTCTCGTTCCGCTCTGGGCCTCATCGTGACGTGGTGACTCTGGTCCGCATCTGACTCACACCAGAACCGGGTGACTCTGGTCCCCCTCTGGGAATCACCCAGAGCTTGGGACACTGATACTCAACTGGGCCTCAACAGGACCTGGTGAATCTACTCCTCACTTAGGCCTCGTCTGGACCTTGTGATTTTTTTCCCACCTGGCATCTATGGGACATTTTTACTCTGTTCCCCACCTGGGCCTCACTTGGACATGATAACTTTGCTCCATACTTTGGCCTCAACTCGTCCCGATGACTCTGGTCCCCCCACATAGGCCTCAATCTGGACCTGGAGACTGTCATCCACACCTGGGTCTCACCTGGACCTTGTGACTCTCGTTCCCACATGAATCACACCTGGACCTGGTGACTGTGGTGTACTTGTAGACTCACATTTACCTGGTGACTCTGGCCCCACTAGGGCCTCACCTGGATCTGCTGACTCTGGCCTGCAGGTTGGCCTTACCTAAACTTGGTTAGTGGGATGCCACCTGGGCCTCACCCATACCTGGTGACTCAGGTCCCCAGGTGGGCCTCTTTGTCCTGGTGAATCTGGCCCTTACATGGTCTGCTCCCAGACCCTGGGAATCTTGTCACAACCTGGGCCTCACCTAGACCTGGTGAATCTGGTCACCATCTGGGCCTAACCCAGTCCTGGTGACTATGTTCCCCACCTGGACGTGTTTGCTCTGGACTCTTTTTTGCCCTCACCTTGAACTGGTGACTCTGATCCTATCTGTGCGTCACCCAGACCTGGTGACTCTCGTCCTCACCTGGGCATCATTGGTACCTGGTTACTCTGTTCCACACCTGAGCCTCACCTGGACATGAGGTCTCTGGGACCTCTCTGGGCCTCACCCTGACCTGGTGATCTGGTCCCCATCTGGATGTCACCTGGACCAGGTGATTCTGGAACCCCTCTAGGCCTCAACCAGATCTGGTGACTCTTGTCCTCAACTGGGCCTCACCTGGACCTAGTGAATATGCTCCATCTGGGCCTCATTTGGATCTGGTGACTCTGGTCACTCACTGGGCATCATCGGGAAATGGTTCCACTGCATGGCCTGCTGGTTTGCCTCACCTGGACCTGGTAACACTGGTCCCTACCTGGGCATCATCGGGTCATCTTGACCTGGTGAGTGGGGTTCCCTCCTGGATCTTACCCATGCCTGGTGACACAGGTCCCCACGTGGGCCTCACTTGGACCTGGTGAATGTGGTCCTTACCTAGTCCTCACCCGGAAGTGGTAAACCTGGTCACCACCTGGGCATCACCTAGTCCTGGTGACTTTGTTCCCCACCTGGACCTGATTGCTGTGGACACCTTCTTGGCCTCACCTGGAAGTGGTAACTCTGATCCTAACTGGGCCTCTCCCAGATCTGGTGATTCTGGTCCTCACCTGTGGACCATTATGATCTGGATACTCTGTTCCACACCTGAGCCTCACCTGGACTGTTGACTCTGGATCCCCTCTGGGCACACCCTGACATGGTTACTCTGGTCCCCATCTGGATGTCACCTAGACCAGGTGAGTCTGGTACCCCCTCTGGGGCCTCAACCAGATCTGGTGACTCTGGTCCTCAACTGGGCCTCACCTGGACCTAGTGAATATGCTCCATCTGGGCCTCATTTGGACCTGGTGACTCTGGTCCCTACGTGGGCTACATCGGAACATGGTTCCACATAATGGTCTGCAGGTTGGCCTCTTCTTGACCTGGTAACTCTGGTCCCTATCTGGGCAGTCATCGGGAGCACGGTTCCTCTGCATGGCCTGCAGGTTGGCGTCACCTGGACCTCGTACCTCTGGTCCCTACCTGGGCATCATCGGGACACGGTTCCTCTGCATGGCCTGCAGGTTGGCCTCACCTAGACCTGGTGAGTGGGCTTGCCACCTGGGCCTCACCCATACCTGGTGACACAGGTCTCACGTGGGCCTCACTTGGACCTGGTGAATCTGGTCCTTACCTGGTCCTCACCCGGAACTAGTAACCCTTGTCACCACCTGGGAATCACCTGGACCTGGTGAATCTGGTCCCCATCTGGGCCTCATCCAGTCCTGGTGACTTTGATCCCCACCTGGACCTGATTGCTGTGGACTCCTTCTTGGCCTCACTTGGAAGTGGTGACTCTGATCGTAGCTGGGCCTCACCCAGATCTGGTGATTCTGGTCTTCACATGTGGACCATTATGACCTGGATACTCTGTTCCACACCTGAACCTCACCTGGACATGATGATTCTGGATGCCCTCTGGGCCTCACCCTGACATGGTGACTCTGGTCCCCATCTGGATGTCCCCTAGACCAGGTGAATCTGGTACCCCTCTAGGCGTCAACTAGACCTGGTGACTCTGGTCCTCATCTGGGCCTCACCTGGACCTAGTGAATATTCTCCCCACCTGCGCCGCGCTGGACCTGGTGACTCTGATTCTACCTGGGCATCATTGGGACATGGGTACTGTATTACCCACTGGGACTGACCTGATCCTGGTAACTCTGGTCCTGACTTTGGCCTCTTCTGTACCAGGTGACTCTGGCTCCACCTGGGCCTCACCTGGAACTGGTGACTCTGATCCTAAGCATGGGCTCACCTGACCTGGTGACTGTGGTTCCCATCGAGACCTCACCTGGACCTCATGTCTCCGGTTACACCTGGGCCTCACCAGGACGTGGTGTCTCTGGTACCCACATGGGTAGCATCAGGATATGGTTACACTGTTCACTAACACTCATCCAGCCGGACCTAATAACTCTGGTCTTCACCTGGGGCACACGAGGACATGGTGACACTGGTTCCCACCTGGGTCTCACCTGCACATGGTGAGTCGGATCCCCACCTGGTCCTCACCTGTAACTGGTGATTTTCGTTCCCACATGGACATCATGTGGACCGGGTGGCTGCAGTGTTTCTAGCTTCTCATGTACCTCGTGTCTCTGGTCCCCACCGGGGCCTCTCCGGGACCGGTGAGTGTGGTTGCCACCTGCACCTCACATGGACCTGGTGATTCTGGTCTGCACCTGAGATTACCCTGGATCTGGTGACTGTGGTCCCCACCTGGGCTTCACCTGGATTTGGGGACTCCGGTCCCCATCTTGGCCTCACCTGGCCCTGTTGACCATGGTCCTCAACTGTGCAAAATTGGGAACCAGTGACTGTGTTCCACAACTGGACCTCACCTGGACCAGGTGACTCTGGTCCCACTCTGGGTGTCACCGTGCCCTAGTGACTGTGAACCCCACTTTGGCCTGAATTGGACCTGCTGACCCTGGTTGCCACCTGCGCCTGACCTCGAACTGTTGACTCTGGTTCTTTCAAGGGCCTCCCCTGTACCTGGTGATCCTGGTCCCCAACTGGACGTGGTGACTCTTGTCACCACCGGGGACTCACCTTGACATGATTACTTTGTTCAACACCTGGGCCTCAGGTAGACCTGTTGACTATGGTCCCCAAGCCGGCCTCACGTGGACCTTTTGGCTCTGATCCCCGCCGGGGTCTCACGTGTATCTGGTAACTCTGATCCTCACCTGGGCCTCATCTGGACCTAGTGACTCTGGTCCCCACCTGGGCTTCACCTGGATCTGGTGACTCTGGTCCCCACCTGGACCTCTCCTGGACTTGGTGACTCTCTTTCCAACATGGACCTCACCTGGATCTGGTGACTCTGGTCCGAATCTGGACCTCTCCTGGACCTGGTGTCACTCTTGCCCACTTTGACCTAACTCAGAACTGCTGAATCTTGCTCCACCTATTACGCACCCAGACCTGGTGACTCTTGTCCCTAGCTATGCCTCAATTCGACCTGATGAATCTGGTCCTCACGTGGACGTCACATTTACCTGGGACTCAGCTGGAAAAAGTGGCTCTGGTTCCCACTAGGGGCTCACCTGGTACTGCAGAATGTGGTCTTATTCTATGCCTCACCAGAACCTAGTGATTCTGTTCCCCATCTGGGCCTGCATGGCCTTAGTGACTCTGGTCCTCACTCAGGCATCATTGGGACCAGGATACTCTATTCCACACCTGGGCCTCACTTTTACCAGGAACCGCTGGTCCCATTCTGGGCCTCAAACTAAACTGGTTACTCTGGTTCCCCTCTTAACCTCACCTTTACCTGATGACTCTGGTCACCCCTTGGGCCTCCCCTGGACCTGGTGACTCTGGCCTGCAGGTTGGCCTCACCTGGACTTGATTAGTGGGATGCAACCTGGGCCTCACCCATACCTGGTGACTCAGGTCTCCACGTGGGCCTCTTGGACCTGGTGAATCTGGTCCTTACCTGGTCCTCTCCCAGACCTGGGGACTCTGGTCACCACCTGGGAATCACCTGGGCCTAGTGAATCTGGTACCCATCTGGGCCTCCACGAGTCCTGGTGACTTTGTTCCCCACCTTGACCTGATGCTGTGGACTCTTTCATGGCCTCACCTGGACCTGGTGACTCTGATCCTATCTGCGTGTCCACCCCAGACCTGGTGACTCTGGTCCTCACCTGGGCGTCATTGGTACCTGGTGACTCTGTTCCACACCTGAGCCTCAGCTGGACATGAGGCTCTGGACTCTGGAACCACTCTGGGCCTAACCCTGACCTGGTGACTCTGGTCTCCATCTGGATGTCACATGGACCAGGTGATTTTGTTACCCCTCTAGGCCTCAACCAGTTCTGGTGACGCTAGTCCTCACTGGGCCTCACCTGGACCTATTGAATATGCTCCATCTGGGCCTCATTTGGACCTGGTGACTCTCCTCCCTACCTGGGCATCATCGGGACATGGTTCCACTGCATGGCCTTTAGGTTGGCCCGCACCTGGACCTGGTAACTGTGGTTCTACCTGGGCATCATCGGGACACTCTTCCTCTGCATTGCCTGCAGGGTGGCCTCACCTGGACCTGGTGAGTGGGTTGCCACTTGGGCCTCACCCATACCCGGGTGACCCAGGTGCCCACGTGGGACTCACTTGGACCTGGTGAATCTGGTCCTTACCTGCTCCTCACCCGGAACTGCTAACTCTGGTCACCACCTGGGAATCACCTGGGCCTGGTGAATCTGGTCCCCATGGGCCTCACCCAGTCTTGGATTTCTTCCCCACCTGGACCTGATTGCTGTGGATCCTTCTTGGCCTCACTTGGAAGTGGTGACTCTGATCGTAGCTGGGCCTCACCCAGATTGGTGACTCTGGTCCTCTCCTGTGAACCATTATGACCTGGATACTCTGTTGCACACCTGAGCCTACCTGGACATGATGACTCTGGATTCACTCAAGGCCTCACATTGACATGGTGACTCTGGTCCCCATCTGGACGTCCCCTAGACCAGGTGAATCTGGTACCCCTCTAGGCGTCAACTAGACCTGGTGACTCTGGTCCTCATCTGGGCCTCACCTGGACCTACTGAATATTCTCCCCACCTGCGCCTCGATGGACCTGGTGACTCTGATTCTACCTGGGCATCATTGGGACATGGTTATGTATTACCCACTGGGACTGCCTGATCCTGTAACTCTGGTCCTGACTTTGGCCTCTTCTGTACCAGGTGACTCTGGCTCCACCTGGGCCTCACCTGTACCTGGTGACTCTGATCCTAAGCATGGCCTCACCTGACCTGGTGACTGTGGTTCCCATCGGGACCTCACCTGGACCTCATGTCTCCGGTTACACCTGGGCCTCACCAGGTCCTGGTGTCTCTGGTACCACACCTGGGTAGCCATCAGGTATGGTTACACTGTTCACTAACCCTCATCCAGCAGGACCTAATAACTCTGGTCTTCACCTGGGGCACACCAGGACATGGTGACACTGGTTCCCACCTAGTCTCACCTGGACATGGTGAGTCGGATCCCCACCTGTTCCCACCTGTAACTGGTGATTTTCGTTCCCACATGGAACATCATGTGGACCTGGTGGCTGCAGTGTTTTTCTAGATTCTCATGTAACCTCGTTACTCTTGTCACCACCAGGGA
>NC_049252.1:39870023-39901454 GCF_011100685.1 Canis lupus familiaris | reverse complement strand
CGCACAGGCTGTTGTAGTTCTTTATAGGGGCTCCAGGGGAGAAGCTGTTTAATGTTCATGTCAGATTGTTGGCAGGATTCAAAAAGCCTTGTCGGACTGAGGGTCCCATGTCAGTGCTGTTATGAGATGAGGGCCATACATTCTCTTGTTCTTCTGAGAGGGAAGAGGAATGGAGGAGAGGGAGGGAAGGAGGAAGGAGGCGGGAGGATGGGGGACGCAGAGGAAGGAGGGATGAGGGAAGAAAAAAAGCACCGGAGGAAGGAGGGATGCAGAAAAAAGGGGGAGCAGAAGAAAGGAGGAGGCAGAAGAAATTAGTCGAGGGAAGCGCAGCCAGTAGGCCGGAAGAAAAAGGAGGGAGGACGAAGAAGAGCGGAATGCCACTAGGAGGCCTTCCGACGAAGCATCAGGAGTAGGGCGGGTATTCGGGCGGAGTGGAGGTGGCGTCTAGGATGCTTGGACAGGTCTTCTTTTCTTTCGTCTTCTTTCTGGCTCGTGTCTGCTGCGTCGTCGTATTCTGCTATTCTTCTGCTTCGTATGTCTTTTATTGTTATTGTCAGGCGCACATTCATCCTGTCCTTCATCTACAGTCACTTAGTCATAGAGGGTATTGGTTAGAGAGAATAAGTAGGAGGGGAAGATGGAGAGGAAGAGAGAATCCAAAGCAGACTCTGTGCTGAGTGTGGAGCCTAATGCGGAGTTTGACCTCATGACCCTGAAATCATGACCTGAGCCAAAGCCAAGAGTCAGATGCTCAACTGACTGTGCCACCCAGGTGCCCCCATTCCCAGCTCCAGAGGCCACTCACATGTCTTGATTTGTGACACCTTCCTCTATCTTCAGTGCCAGCAATGGTGAGTCCAGTGCTTCTCACAGACTCTTCTGCTTTCCTTCTCTATGGACTCATCTCATTAGATTGGAGCCACTTGAGTAATTCCAGATAATTTCCCTATTTCAAGGTCAACTGATAAGGTAACCTTAATTCTATCTGTAACCTTAATTATTTTTTGCATGTAGCAGAATATATATACAGATGCTGGGGATTAGGTGGCCATCTTTGAGGTGCCATCATTCCACCTGCCACAGTTACATGCTCAGGAGAGGGGGGACTTGTGGAGCGTAGAATCTGCATATGATTAGTTTTACCTGATTCTGCTAAATAATTTTCGAAAGTGGTTGTACCCACCAAACACTATTCTGTTTTGTTGATCTATTTGTTTAATCATATGCTCATATCATACTGTCTGAGTTTCTGTAGCTTTTAATTAGTCTTAATATCTGGTAATGTAAATCTTCTTTCTTATTCTTCTTTGATATTGTATTTGCTATTTTAGTCCTGCATTTCCATATAAATTTTTGAATTAACTTGACTTCCACAATACCTGCTGGAATTTTGTTTTTTGTTTTTTTTTTTAATTTTTATTTATTTATGATAGTCACAGAGAGAGAGAGAGAGAGAGAGAGGCAGAGACACAGGCAGAGGGAGAAGCAGGCTCCATGCACCAGGAGCCTGATGTGGGATTCGATCCCAGGTCTCCAGGATCGCGCCCTGGGCCAAAGGCAGGCGCCAAACTGCTGCGCCACCCAGGGATCCCCTTGCTGGAATTTTGAATGGGATTGTTAGATTCTATAGATAATTTGGGGGAAGAATTCACATTTTATAATAGAGTCTTTTGTTTTTAAAAGATTTTATTTATTTATTCATGAGAGACACAGAGAGAGGAAGAGGCATAGACACAGGCAGAGGGAGAAGCAGGCTCCATGCAGGGAGCCTGATGTGGGACTCGATCCCGGGTCTTCAGGATCACACCCTGGGCTGAAGGTGGCATTAAACCACTGAGCCACCCGGGCTGCCCCTATAATAGAGTCTTCTAATCCATGGATAAGGCATATCTGTCTTTATTTTGGTCTTCTTTATGTCTCTCAATAATGTTTTACAATCATCTATCCATTTATTTGTTTTAGAGAGAGGTGCGGATGGAGGGAGGGGCAGAGGGAGAGTGAGAGTGAGAATCTTAAGCAGACTCTGTGCTGAGCAGGGAACCTGACATGGGGCTTCATCTCACGACCCTGAGATCAATGACCGAGTCAAAATCAAGAGTTGGACACTTAACTGACTGAGCCACCTAGACACTCCAAACACTCAGGTTTTTATTTTTGCATATACTTTATTAGATATTTTCCTAAGTGTTTGGTATTTTTGAAGCAATTATAAATGGTGTCATTTAATAATTAATTTTCCAATTGTTGCTATTGTTTAGAAATATAAAATTGTGTCCAGTAACTCTGATTATTAATCATAGTTGTTTCTCATAGACTTCTTTGGATTTTTTTAGTGTTCATATGATGTAATCAATAACTAATGACATCTTTATCTACTCCTTTCCAGTCTCATTACTTTTCTCTTTCTTGTCTTATTGAGTCTGGGTGGCATCTCCAGCCCATCATTGAATGGGGATGGTGTGAGCAGCCATTTGTATTTTGCTCCAAACCTCAAGGAGAAGGATTTTTTAGACTTCACCATCAAGCATGATGATTGGTTTAAGTGTTTTGAAGACACATCAACAGGTTAAGTAAATTTACTTCTATTCATAGTTTTTTCTTTTTATCATGAATGGATTTTTAATTTTATACAATAATGTTTCTCCCACCACTGACATGATCATATGTTCTATAGATATGGTTAATTACTTAAGTAGATTTTTGAATGCTAAATCAATCTTGCTTTTCTAGAATAAGTCTGTTTGATCACACTGTACTACCCTTTAATACTGTTTGGTACTTTGATAACATTTTATATCATATAGTTTTGTAATGTTTTCTTTAGTGATTATAGATTTGACTTTCATTACCCTTTTATTTAATGCCTCTGTGAAGCTTTTATATCAAGGTTTGCTAGCCTCAGATATTGAATTGGAAATGTTCTCTCCTTCCCTTTCTCTGGATAAATGGATATAAGTTTGTGTTATTTTGGCATGAAATGCATGGCAAAGTTACCCAGCCTGGAGTTTTTGGTTAGAAAGTGACCCAGGAGGGGGGCTTTCAGCCTGATTCAATGTCCAACAGTCGATTCAGTGTCCAACTGGTGATTTTGGCTCAGGTCATGATCTTGGGGTCCTAAGATCGAGTCCCGAGTCTAGCCCCACACTCAGTAGGGAGTCTGCTTGAAAATTCTCTCCCTATGCCTCTGTCTACCCCCTATTTGTGGATACAATCTCTATCTGTTTCTCAAATAAATAAATAAATCTTAAAAAAAAAAAAAAGAAAGAAAGAATAACCCAGGCGGGAGGGATGCAGGACCTGCTTGTCATGGAGCCAAGGAATATGATAGGAAGAGGCATCTGAAGGAAACAAAGATGGAACATACAGCACTTTAGCTATGTGGCTCCAGTGGACATGAAAAGGGCATAGTGTCTGAGTCTCAAGGTCTGAAGAATTTTCAAAACCTGTGCCCAGAGTTGGCTGACTTTCCTCTGATATGAACCAGCATCAACTCCCAAACTATAAACTCCCTCATTTGCTCTTTTGTTGTCCTTGTTATATTAAGAGTTTAAATAAAAATGCTTTACACACAAAAACAAATAAACGAGGGGCCTGAATCCCAAGACTTCAGTGAGTCTGACTTCCTGCTGCTTCCCCTCAAAGTGCCTGCTGTTTCAGGGCTGAGAAATTGGGCAGAATGGGCCTGATCGGAAGCAAATGATAAGCAGTGAGTTCCAGCACCTGGGGAAACAGAAACTGGAGTTCTGCAGAGAAGTGAGCCTCATACTCTGTTTTCTGCCCACAACTACATTAATCTAGAAATTGGTACTGAGGTATACAATAAGGTATAATAAGGTATATAATAAATAATACATGATGATGAAGATAGATGATAGATGATAGATAGATAGATAGATAGATAGATAGATAGATAGATAGATGATAGATAATAGATAGATAGTTTCTTTCTATAACATCCAATAACAATGATCCCAGGTCTTGGCTTCTACAAACGAACCAGAGCTCCATGATTCCAGGGCCATGTTAGGAAAATTACAAGGTGAAGAGCTGGAGCATCTTGTGCCAAAAAAGCAAGGAGGGGCTCATAGACTGGAGGCATGTTACAGGGATACAGGAGCCTGGAGGGCCTCCTGTTGGTCAAGTCTGAGATGGTTTGAATGTCAAGAGAAACAGTGAAGAGAACGGACTAACTCAGTAAAATAGGAAATCATATTACAGATATAAATACATAAGTGATTACATCAAAAATTCTATGATGAAGGGGGTATTTATATAGTTGGAAAGTATTTCCCTACAAAATGCTTAGTAATTTCAAAGGAGAAAGAGTATCACTGTGGTGGAGACTGTGGGAGATCCCAGCTTCAGTGAGTGATTGTCAGTAGTACAGGGAGAACTTGTGTGCCTCCTACAAGGACATAGGCACAGCATTACCTCAAGATGTTTTGCCAAAGACACACGACATTAATCTACGCATGAGGACATGTCAGATGATCCAGATGAGGGGCCTTCCATGTTCTACAAACAGCTGGCTGTGGTGTTAGAAAGTACCCAGGGACTGGAGAGGAGACATGGAGTACCTTTTACTCTGCAGGGTGTTATTATAGATGAGACTTGAGTACAAGCCAGAGGACCAGGTGTCAGCTCTACATCCATGACAGCTCCCTCATTTTCAAGGATGCACTGCAGTTGTGTGTGGGGAAAAGTCCTTGTTTGTAGGAAATACATGCCAAAATCTTCAGGGGTGATGTGGTATCAGTTTTGCAACTTTCTCACAAATGTATGTCTAGATTTTCTCTAAGTTTGTGATTATTTCAAAATTATAAGAAACAAATTGAATTTATAACTTTCCCACTAAGAGAACTCCAGGCCTGGCTGGCTTCATTTGGTAAATTCTATCAAAAACCTAAGGAATAATTAAAGTCAATATTATGGAAAATCTTTTAGAAAATAGAGGCAAGAATACTTCTGAGATCATCTCATGGACCCAGGATACCAGTGATGCCAAATCAGACAAGGATATTATAAGAAAAGAAAATTGCAAACCAGTATCCCCCATGAACAGAAAAGTCCTCAACAAAATATTGGCAAATTGATGGAGCAATCCATAGAAAGAATAATACATCACAATTTCCTTGTTGTGTGACCTTGGGCATTTTACTTGGCTGCTCTGAACCTCATGGCCCTCACACACCCTTCCTGAGGATAGTGCCTTGAACATTCGTTCTAATGATTTCCCCATCTTTTTCACCGCAGTAGGCCAGGGCCAGTATGAGGACCCCAGCCCCGGGGCACAGTCACTGGATGGAGGAGCAGACCCGCTGCCTCTGCGGGGCCCATCAGTTTCTCTCTTCTTGGAACTCAGGTCTTGAGCGGTGACCAAAGGCAGCCACAAGAGGACATGGAGGTGGCACCCACCGTTCCCACAGCAGCCAGGACTCCGTCTTCCCAGGTGTCTATCTCTCCCTTTGGCACAATGAGGAATGACCCTCACCTCTCAGTATATCCCCATTGCTTTGGTGGTTAGAGTGAATTTCTCTTGCTTGTAAGCAGCACTTCTCACTGTGGGAGAGGAGAGGATGTGCCTGCACATGGGTGAGGGGGTGGAACTTGAGGGAAGGGCAAGGAGGGCTGAGTCCCCGACAGCAGGTCAGACAGTC
Organism: Canis lupus familiaris; assembly: GCF_011100685.1. Taxonomy (NCBI): domain Eukaryota; kingdom Metazoa; phylum Chordata; class Mammalia; order Carnivora; family Canidae; genus Canis; species Canis lupus. The sequence continues at coordinate 39,895,797 of NC_049252.1, read as the reverse complement.
AGCCCTGAGGGGAGTGACCTCAGGGTGGGTAGTGAAGAGAGCAATATTTACATGAACATAGCTGAAACTTGCCTGCTTGATGAAAGATTAAGAGTTGGACTCATTTTTAAAAAAGATTTTATTTATGCATGAGAGACGCAGAGGGTGGCAGAAACACAGGCAGAGGGAGAAGCAGGCTCCTTATGGGGAGCCCAATGTGGGACTCGATCCCAGGATCCCAGGATCACACCATCAGCCAAAGGCAGATGCTCTACCACTGAGCCACCCAGGTGCCCCCAACTCAGTTTTTGACTTTGGAGTGCTGGCAGCCTCCGAGCCTCACCTTCCTCTTTCCTTTTGTCCCATGTCTGGGTGAGTTGGTGAGAAAGCTAAGTGCTCCCTCCTTTGGCAGGTGGGAGATTCAAACAGAGAGCCCCTGAGCCAGTGTTGCACTGGGGATTTGTGATGATTTCCTAAATTCCATAATATATGTAATTCATTCTGAATGTCCTAGTCCTCAAATGTCCAGTTCCCAGAGGGAGAAGAGGGAAAAATAAAGGGGGCTGGAATAAAACCCTGTCTCTTAATTTCCCCGGTGGCTTCTTTAGCCAGTAGGTTTGCAACAATGGCAATCTACCTCCCTGCCTGTACCTCCAAGATCAGAAACAGCAATCACAATATACATCCCTGATACTTGTAGGGAAAGATCCATATTGTCTACATTAGCCCCCCAAAATCACATTCATGACATGTCAGGGATGCAGACATGGATGTCTGCCGTGTGGCCGAAGATGAGGATTGAGTGGCCACCACATGCTGAGAGTGGAGAGAAACCACAGTGTGCTGCCCAGTCTTTCCCCTGAAGGCTGCAAGCCTTTGAAAAGACCCAGAATTTCAAAATAGTTACATCACACATATTCTTCAAGTACAATTTTTGTCTAGAATGGGAGATGTTTTCCTGGAGCTTCCTGCTTCGCCACCTTCTCTAACATCATTCTAAGACCATTCACAGTTATTGTAATCCTTGCCTTTCTGAAAATTTGTTCCAGAGGTGCCTGGGTAGGCTCCATCAGCTAAGCGTCTGACTCTTGATTTCAGCTCAGGTCATGGCCTCGGGGTCGTGAGAGTGAGCCCCGCATGGAGTTTGCTTGGGATTCTCTCTCTCTCTCTCTCTCTCTCTCTCTCTTTCTCTCTCATTTTTAAGGTTCATTTATTTTTTATTTTTATTTTTTATAATAAATTTATTTTTTATTGGTGTTCAATTTGCCAACATACAGAATAACACCCTGTGCTCATCCCATCAAGTGCCCCCCTCAGTGCCCGTCACCCATTCATCTCCACCCCCCACCCTCCTCCCCTTCCACCACCCCTAGTTCATTTCTCAGAGTTAGGAGTCTTTATGTTCTGTCTACCTTTCTGACATTTCCCACACATTTCCTCTCCCTTCCCTTATATTCCCTTTCACTATTATTTATATTCCCCAAATGAATGAGAACATATAATGTTTGTCCTTCTCTGACTGACTTATTTCACTCAGCATAATACCCTCCAGTTCCATCCACATTGAAGCAAATGGTGGGTATTTGTCGTTTCTAATGGCTGAGGAATATTCCATTGTATACATAAACCACATCTTCTTTATCCATTCATCTTTTGATGGACACTGAGGCTCCTTCCAGTTTGGCTATTGTGGACATTGCTGCTATAAACATCGGGGTGCAGGTGTCCCGGCGTTTCATTGCATCTGTATCTTTGGGGTAAATCCCCAGCAGTGCAATTGCTGGGTCGTAGGGCAGGTCTATTTTTAACTCTTTGAGGAACCTCCACACAGTTTTCCAGAGTGGCTGCATCTTTTCACATTCCCACCAACAGTGTAAGAGGGTTCCCTTTTCTCCGCATCCTCTCCAGCATTTGTGGTTTCCTGCCTTGTTAATTTTCCCCATTCTCACTGGTGTGAGGTGATACAGTCAACAAAACTAAAAGACAACCTACAGAATGGAGAAGATATTTGCAAATGATGTATCAGATAAAGGGCTAGTTTCCAAGATCTATAAAGAACGTATTAAACTCAACACCAAAGAAACAAACAATCCAATCATGAAATGGGCAAAAGACATGAAGAGAAATCTCACAGAGGAAGACATAGACATGGCCAACATGCACATGAGAAAATGCTCTGCATCACTTGCCATCAGGTAAATGCAAATTAAGATTCATTTATTTATTTATTTGTGATAACACAGAGAGAGAGAGAGAGGCAGAGACACAGGAGGGAGAAGCAGGCTCCACACCGGGAGCCAGACGTGGGACTCAATCCCGGGACTCCAGGATCACGCCCTGGGCCAAAGGCAGGTGCCAAACCGCTGAGCCACCCAGGGATCCCCAGGATTCTCTCTCTTGATCTCCTTCTGCCCCTCCCACCCTGCTTGTACTCTCTTTAAAAAAAAAAAATGTGTTCCATCTGTTCTTTGTTTTCCAACATTTCCAATTTGGAGATTACTGGACACTTGTTCTAAACTGACACTAATTTCAGGAGACCTAAAATGTCACTGTGGTCCACTAGTCAGCACAAGGGCTTAGGGAGACCAGGTGAGCAAGGCAGTTTGGTGCCAGGGCATCTCCGAGCACATCTGGTATGTTTCCAGAGCGATCTTGTGTAACAGAATTATATTTATTGAATTCGCATACTCAGTAACTGGCCGAACTGCGTTGCTTCCCTGGCTGCTGGAATAGTGCTATACCGGTAGGAAGGAAGAGGGATAGAATTCACTAGAACTCTTAGGAAAATAGTAAACCAACAGAAATTCCACATTCTGGAAGAGATTAGTGCCACCATGAAGGACTTGAAAGGACTTGGAAAATTGGGGGGTGAGTGGTGAATCTCTCATAGGTTATTCAATTCACATATCTGGCCTGTGCAGAAAACAGAAGGATCTTGTAAAATGATGGTAAATTCTAGTAAGCTTAACTAGATGGTATCTCCAATTGTAAGTGTTGTTCTGGATGTGGTTTTATTGCTGAGTAAATTAACACATCCCCCATACCTGGGTATGCAGCTTTTGATCTGGAAAATGCCTTTACCACACCTTGACATCTATTAGTAAAGACCAACAGAATATTTTTCTTTTAGCTGGTGAGACCAGAAGTACACGTTCCCTGTCCTACCTCAGAGGTATATCTACTCTCTAACTATATATCATAATTTGGTCCACAGGGATCTTAATTGCCTTTCCCTTCCACAGGACACCACATGGGTCCTGATGGCATTATATTGATTGACCTAGTGAGTAAGAAGTAGCAAATACTCCAGAGTTATTGGCAACACATTGGCATGTCAGAGGGTGAGAACTAAATATGATAAATTCAAAGGCCTTTCTCCTCAGTGAAATTTCTAGAGGTCCCTTGGCACCAGGCATGTCAAGATATTCCTTCTAAAGGGCAAAAAAGAGGCAGAATGCCTAGTGAGCCTCTTTGGATTTTGGAGGCAACATATTCCTCATTTGGGTCCATTTACTGAGTGACCTTGAAAAGCTGCTAGTTTTGGGTGGGACTCAAAATGAGAGAATGCTCTGCAATAGGTCCAGGCTGTCATGCAAGCTGCTCTACTACTTGGGCTGTATGATGCAGCAGATCCAATAGTTCTCAAAGCAGCAGTGGTAGGTAGAGGCCTTCTGGATGTGAGTCACAATGTGGACACCTATTATTTGTGAGGAAAGTCCTATTATCCTCCAAAAACCCTATCATCTCTCTTTGGGGAACAGCTTTTGGCTTGCTACTGGGCCTTGGTAGAGACTGAATGCTACCATGGGCCACCAAGTTACTATGCAGCCTGAGCTTCCAGTATTAAGCTAGACATCGTCTGACCAATAAAGCCATAGGGTCGGGCATGCACAGCAGTATTCTATTGTTGAATGGAAGCGGTCCATACAAGATTAGGCTTGTACATGCCCTGAAGGCACAAGGAAATTACACGAAGACATAACCCAAAAGCCCACGGACCTCACTCCTGCTACATTACCTTCTCTCTCCTAGCCTGCATCTATGGCCTCCTAGGGATGTCTGCACTGTTAGTTGACTAGGAAAGTGAAAGCTCAAGCCTGGTTTACAGATAATATGCACGCACCATTCAAAAGTGGATAAATGTGGCACCACAGTCCCTTTCTGGGACATCCATGAAGGACAGTGGTGAAAGGAAATCTTCTGAGTGGGAACAATCAGGTGCAGCTAATTGTTCATTTTGCTTTGGAAGAAGTAGTCAGAAGTATGGGTATATACAAGGTTTTGGGCTGTGGCAAACAGTTTAGCTGGATGGTTAGCAATTTGGAAGGAATATGATTAGAAAATTGGTGACAAAGAGGTGTGGGGAGAAATGTGGATAGACCTTTGAGTGTTCAATAAACATGAATATATTTTTGGGAGCTACTGTACTGGGTGGGATCATTGATCTCAATTAGCAAGGGGAAATTGGGCTGCTACTACACAGTGGAAATAAGGCCAAGGGTGTCTGAAATACAAGTGAGCCTTTAGGATGACTTTTACTACTACCAGTTTCTGTGATTAAAGCTGATGGAAAACTACAATGATCCAATTCAGGCAGGAGTATTAATGATCCCCACACTTCAGAAATGAAGATTTGTGTAATCCATCTAAGAACTCCACCTAAGCCCCACACATTATTAAAAAGCTCAAAATGGATATCAAGCATATGTATACTGCAAAACTAGAAAACTCTTAGAAGATAAAATAGGAGGAATTCCTTGTGCCCTGGGTCTTGGTAAAGAGTTCTTAAACATGACAAAAAAATGGGGCAGCTGGGCGGCTCAGTTAGCGAAGCCTTGGACTTTGGTCCAGGTCATGATCTCAGGGTCCTGGGATTGAGCCCTGTGTGAGGCTCTGTGCTGAGCTGGGAGTCTGCTTGAAGATTCTCTCTCTCCCTTTGCAAACCCCTCCATCTCTCTCAAATAAATAAATCTTTAAAAACAAAACAAACGAAAAATCCCAGGGCACCAAAAGCATGATCTGTAATAGGAAAAATTGGACTTCATAAAAATTAAAATCATTTGTTCTCTGAAAGATTCTGTTAAAAAGATAAAAATAACAAGCTACATCCTGAGAGAGAATATTTACATGCTATATTATTTGACAAAGGAGTCCTATCTAGATTATGTGAAGAAGCCTGAGAACTCAATGTTTAAAAACCCAACAATCTAATTATAAAATGGACACCCAAAAAGAAAAGACACAAAGAGAAATTTCACTGAATAAGATACAAATGACAGATAAGCACATGAAAAGATGTTCAACGTCACTATCCTTTAGTAAAGTATTGAGACCATGATAAGGTATCACTACACAGCTATCAAAATAGCTAAAATATAAGATAATGGCATATTCAAGTTACCTCAAACTGGATTAAAGACCTAAATATAAGATCCCAAACTCCAAAACTCCTAGCAGAAAACACAGGGGAAAGCTTCATAACATTGGATTTGGCAGTGATTTCTGGGACGTGACACCAAAAGCATAGGCAATAATAGCAAAGACAAATGGGACTACATCAAACTTTAAAACACTCATGCATCAAAGGGCACAATGGACAGAGTGAAAAAAGTCTATAGAATGGGAGAAAAGATTTGTAAATCATTAAAGTGATAAGGGATTAATAATATAAGGAGTATGTAGACAACTCCTACAACTCAACAGAAAAAAATCAAGTAAGTTGGTTTAAAAATGATCCAACAATATGAACAGACCTTTCTCCAAAGAAGATATACAAATGACCAACAAGTTTGGTACAAAATGATGCTCAACATCACTAATCATTAGAGAAATGCAAATCAAAACCACAGTTAAATATCACTCCACACCCATTAGGAAGAGTACTATCAAAAGATCAGAAAACAACAAGTGTTGACAAGGATGTGGAAAAATTAGAAGCTCTGGAAAACCACTATGGGAAACCGTGTGGCAGTTCCTCAAAAAAAGCAAAAGTAGAACTACCGTGTAATTTATCAATTTCATTTCTGGGTATAATCCAAAAGAATTGAAAGCAGGTCTTGAGATATTTCCACACCCCTGTTCATAGCAACATTATTCACAAAAGGTGAACACAAGGGGATCCCTGGGTGGCTCAGCGGTTTAGCGCCTGCCTTTGGCCCAGGGCGCTATCCTGGAGTCCCAGGATCGAGTCCCGTGTCGGGCTCCTGGCATGGAGCCTGCTTCTTCCTCTGCCTGTGGCTCTGCCTCTCTCTCTCTCTATGTCTATCATGAATAAACAAATAAAATCTTAAAAAAAGGTAAACACAAGAAATCCATGAATGGATGGAAGAATATACAGAGTGTGGTATATACATTTACTGGCATGTCATTCAACCTTAAAAGGCAATCCTGTCACACACTACAGAATGGACATTAAGCTTAGTACTATGAACCAGTCACAATATGACAAATACTATATGATTCCAGTTAATGAGGTATCTTAAGTAGCCAAATTCATAGCAATAGAAAGAATGGTGGTTACCAGATGTTGGGATTAAGGGGAGAAGGAGGGCATTGGTTAATGGGCATAGAATTTCAGATTTGAAAGATGGAAAAGTTCTGGAGATCCATTGCACAACAACATGAGTATACTTAATACCTCTGAGCTATATGCTTATAAACAGTGAAGATGGTAGATTTTACATTATTTGTAGTGTACCACAATTTTTAAGAAGATAATCACATACTAAATATTGGGGAGGATGTACAGCAACTGGATTGCTCCTACACTGTGGTAGGATTGTAAATGTCCCAGCCACTCTGGAAAACAGTTTTGCAGTTACTTTAAACATTGAATATACCTGTATCACACAGTACATCAGTTGTGCTTCTGGGCATTTGTTTCAGAGAAATGAAAACTTATGTTTACACAAAGATTCGTATACAGTTGTTCAGAGTAATGCAAAACTGCTGTTTCTTTGTGGTAGCCATACTGCAAAACAACTATAGAGTTTGTCAGTAGGCAAACGTTAAATGAACTGTGGGCCACTGATATCAGGAATTTTACTCCACAGTGAAAAGAATTTAGCTACTGATGCCTGCACAACATGGATGGATCCAGAGACTAATGCTCAGTGATAAAAACTAAATCCCAGAAGATTATATGCTGTATAATTATATGATATTTATATAGCAATCTAGAAATAGCAAAAATAAAGTGATGGAAAACAGATATGTGGTGGGGGGTGAATGTGAATACGAAGAAGTAGCAAGAGGGAACATTTGTGTAGATGGAATAGGTTTTTTTGTAAAGATTTTTATTATTTTTATTTATTCATGAGAGGCACAGAGAGAGAGGCAGAGACACAGGCAGGGGGAGAAGCAGGCTCCTGCGGGGAGCCCGATGTGGGACTCGATCCCAGAACCCCGGGGTCACACCCTGAGCTGAAGGCAGACGCTCAACCGCTGAGCCACTCAGGCATCTCTGGGTGGAATAGTTTTGTATCTTGAGGGAGGTAGCGGTTACATGAACCTACACATGAGCCAAATACTGTATATATACATTGCATCGTCATCAAATTGTTCTATACCGTACCCTATTGTGAAAGATATAATCATTAGGGGAAACTTGGTGAAGGGTTAATATGACTTTTCTGCCCTGATAACCTCCTGTGAATCTATAATCATTTCAAAAAGAAACATTTAAATAAAAGATATTTTTTCCTGTATTTAAAGTTGTGTACATTATATCACTGATCCTGTATTGAGAATTAAAATAAGAACTGGATTGATTTGGTCATTGAACAAGACAAAGCAATATGCTTGTTTTATATGGAAATTTCAGAAACCTGAAATTCAACTCTGAATAGTCACCACCCCAGCCTCAGGGATGCTGCACTGTGGCCAGTGTCCGCATAGTTTGGTCAGCTGAGAGAACTGAACTTCTGATTAGCATCCCATCATTACTCTGGAATCCTGAGGAATAATTTACAACTAGGCCAACCTGGGAGCCATCTGTTACATCAGAAGGTAATTGTGCACTTGTGACTGACGGTCTTAATGACCCTAACAGGAGACACCCGGCACCACCGAGTCCCGCTCAGCCTCCTGTGTACATGCCGGGCTGAGTCACTGTACACAAGGCCAATTCCATTTTGGATAACAAAGCAGTTAGTGCCCAGGGGGAGATGAAGTCACACGGCCCCTTCCCCATAACCCTGACATCCTGCCATTGCTCTTCAGCACGGCCCATGAGCGTTGTCCTCCTGCCCTGGAGCCACAGAGACGGGCTTTGGTAAGGATGCTGCTGTGACTGGGGTCTCAGGGCTGCAAAGGAGATACTAAGTCCTTTCCTGAACTCTGCTACTCATTTCATTCTCTTCTTTTCAAATCTAAACTTGATCTTCTATCTCTTAAAATTTCCCCTTTATTTCAGATTTCTTCTTTGTATTAATTTTTTATGGTATGATAAGCATTTTGGTTTTGCTATACCACTTTATAAAAAAGATTTTATCTATTTACTCATGAGAGACAGAGAGAGAGAGGAAGGCAGAGGGACAGGCAGGATCCCCATGGAGCAGGGTCCCCGATGCAGGACTCAATCCAGGGACTTGGGGATCACGACCTGAGCTGAAGGCAGATGCTCAAACGCTGAGCCACCCAGGTGCCCCTACTATGCCACTTTTTAAAAATTGTTCTATTATCTTCTTTTGCTATTATATTAGTTAATTCCCCATTCATTAAATTCTTTTCTTAAAATTCTCCTTTGGCTTTCCTGGGTATATCCATCTTTCTTCTTTAATTGCATTTATTTAAAAAAATCTCTATGTTTAATTGAGATAACATTATTAGTGCACATTGTCTTACATATACTTGATGATATATTGACATATACCATGTACTGATTGCGTAGCCTAGTCTTTGCCTTTCCTCCTTATTTCTTCCTGGTCCTTCACACTTTGGAGCTCATCCAACTTACTACTCCTTCTATTCCCATTTCTTGCTTTCTTTTATTGGTTGCACTTTCTCTTGAGCTTTTATGCACTTTTTGTTGTTGTTTTGTTGTTTTTAAAGATTTATTTATTTATTTGAGAGAGAGAGAGTGTGTGTGAGCAAGTGTGGGGTGTGGGAGGGGCAGGGGGAGAAGGAAAGAGAGTCTTAAGTAGACTCTGCTTTGAGTGTGGAGCAGGACCCTGCTCCAACTCAGGACCCATGAGGTCATGATCTGAGCCAAAACCAAGAGTTGGACACTTAACCAACTGCACCACCCAGGTGCCCTGTATGCACTTGTTTTTAAGCCATTTTTAAAGACACTCTACAGTCTTTTATTTCTTTTAATTATGTACTTAATCGTTTTCCCCCAGGTTAGTGTTTGATGTAATTTTTCTCATTATTCCATTTATCTGCTTCTGCAACCCTGTCACTCTCCCTTTCTGTTAATAATCACGGTATTTCTGCTGTTTCCAAGATCTTCACTACCATACCCTATTTTCAGATGTACATTTGTTGTCCTTTTGCATTTCTTCCCCTTTTCCTTTGTTTCTTTTATAGTCAATATTCCTCCTTCTAGCCTGAGTACAATGCACATACCCAAATACATTCTGCATACCAGAATTTGCAGTTATGTTTGTGGCAAAGAACTCCTCCTCCCTAGGGCTTGTTAGCACACTCACTTTATAGTCTTAATTTTAGAGAGATAAAAATCTTTTAATATTTTTATTTACACTTGGGCTTTTAAAATTTTCAAGAAAAATATATCGGGTCTAATCTCTTGAAGATAATTATTCTATAAAATATTTAATAGATTTGTTTCTACAATTAGGTGTTCAATGCATATGAAAATGATATTTTATGTGACATGATATCAGAAATATCTCAGGTCATACTTAGAAAAGAACCTACACTACAGTTGTAAACCATACTTCTCTACTTGATCACATGTATCGGGACTAAAAAACTGTGTTGATTGACTGCTGGGAACTCTAATTTGTTTCATAAGGTGCTCCTGGCACCAAACCCATTATATATTTTTTTTTCAAACCCATCATATCTTAATGATGTAGCTTCATACTGATTTACCTTGATACTTCATGGAAAAATTCTTTACATTCTTTTTTTCCTTTAAAATTGCTTTGAGGGATCCCTGGGTGGCGCAGCGATTTGGCGCCTGCCTTTGGCCCAGGGCGCGATCCCGGAGACCCGGGATCGAGTCCCACGTCGGGCTCCCGGTGCATGGAGCCTGCTTCTCCCTCTGCCTGTGTCTCTGCCTCTCTCTCTCTCTCTCTTCTGTGACTATCATGAATAAATAAATAAAATCTTTAAAAAAAATAAAAAAATAAAATAAATAAAATAAAATAAAATTGCTTTGATTATTTTTGACATTGTGAGTATCATAGACATTTGTACAGGTAAAAAAATCATCTTGAGAATCAGACCTGGATTCTATAATACTTATGCATCATTGTGGAAACATGGACATTATTTGCATATTATATCTTTGAGGCTTTGAACATGAAAAATTATATGCTTTTTCTCTTACTGCTTTCACATGTCTTTTGTTTTTATTTATACTTACTTGATATTTTTTATACTGTTTAGGTAGTATCTCAACCTTAAACTTTATTTTATAGAAGGAGTTTGTTTCTGATATATAAATGCAAATGGTTATAGTATAGTGATATTTTTATCCATTTACCTTGTAAAATTCTTATTTGTAATTTTTAAATTCTAGATTCTTTGCAGTTTATACTTAGAAAATGATACCGTCTAATGAGAAAATTGTGGGGTTTTTTTCCTTTCCAAAATGTGTGCTAGTCATTTTCTTGCCTTAGCTTGTAGATCATCTCCTCTGGTACAAAAAAAATGGTGAGTCAACCTGGTATTTTCCCGTTCACAGAGAGGTTGCAGTATTTAGTCATTTTGCAGGATGATCACAGGCCCAGATAATAATTATTTTCCTAAGTTAAGCATGTACCATTTTGTTCTTTGTTTTCTACCATTTGTTTTAATTTTGAATGCACTTTGAATTTTATCAAGGAATTTTGATACAAGTATTGAGGTAGTCATAGTTTAAGTTGTGAATATAGTTAATTTTATTGACTTATTTATTTATTTGATTTTTTTTACTAATTTATTTTTTTAATTTAAATTCAATTTCCTGACATATAGTACATCATTAGTTTCAGATGGAGTTTTCAATAATTCATTAGTTGTGTATAACACCCAGTGCTCATTCCATCACGAGTATCCTTAATGCCCATCACCCAGTTACCCCTTCACCACCCACCTCCAGTAACCCTCCGTTTGTTTCCCAGACATAAGACTCTCTCATGGTTTGTCTTCCTCTCTAATTTTTCCCCATTCAGTTTCCCCTTCTTCCCATACAGTCCCTTGCACTATTTCTTATATTCGGCATATGAGTGAAACCATATGATAATTTTACTTTTTCCTGTCCATTTTGAGGATTTTTTTTTTTTTTTTTTTTTTTTTTTTTTTTTACTAATTGCTATGATTGAAAATTCCAGGATAATACTGAAGAGAAGCAGTGAAAGCAGGCATCTTTGTCTTATGCTTGATCTTAGGAGGGGAGCTTTCAGTCTTTCAGGCACCATTTAGTATGGTGCTACTTTGGGGGTTTTCATAATATGCCCTTTCTCATGTTGAGGAAGTTACCCTCTATTCTTAGAATATTGAGGTTTGTTTTTTTTTTTTAATCATGAAAGGATGCTGTTTTTTCCTCCCAAATGCACTGAAATGATGGTATGGATTTTCCCCTTATTCCATTAATGTGCTGTATTACAGTATCTGGTTTTATATGTTGAACCACCGTTGCATTCCTAGGATAAATTTCACTTGATCATAGTATGTCCTCCTTTTTTTTTTTAAAGATTTTATTTATTTATTAATAAGACACATACACACACACGCACAGAGAGAGAGAGAGAGAGAGAGAGAGGCAGAGACATAGGCAGAGGGAGAAGCAGGCTCCATGAACCGGGAGCCCGACGTGGGATTCGATCCCGGGTCTCCAGGATCGCGCCCTGGGCCAAAGGCAGGCGCCAAACCGCTGCGCCACCCAGGGATCCCGTATGTCCTCCTTTTAATATGATACTGGATTTAGTTTGCTAGTATTTTGTTGGGGAATTATGCATTTATGTTCATAAGGGATTCTGTTCCCCCCCTTTTATTTTCCTTGTGATGCCTTTGTCTGGCTATGATATCAGTATAATGCTGACTTCATGGAATATGTTAGGCACTGTTCCCTCCTATTCTTTGGAAGAATTTGAGAGGCATTAGGATAAATTTTTTATTGGAAATTCACTAGTTAAGCCACGTGATCCTGAGCTCTTTTGAAGGGAAAGGTTCTTGACTACTAATTTAAGCTCTTTATTTGTTTAGGGCTGTTTAGGTTTATTTTCTGTTTTCTTTTTTTAAAGATTTTATTTATTTATTATAGACATAGGGAGAGAGAGAGGCAGAGACACAGGCAGAGGGAGAGGCAGGCTCCATGCCGGAAGCCCGACATGGGACTCGATCCTGGGACTCCAGGATGGCACCCTGGGCCAAAGGCAGGCGCCAAACCACTGAGCCACCCAGGGATCCATATTTTCTATATTTTCTTGAGTGGGTTTGGTAAATTTTATGTTTTTAGGAATTTGTCAATTTCATCTAAGTTATCTAGTTTGTTGATATAAAACTGTTCATAATATTCTTACATAATATTTTTTTCTGTAAGATTGTTAGTCATGTGCCCACTTACTTTTCTGATTTTAGTGCTTTGAATCTTCTTTCTTTTTTTCTTAATCCATCTAAGATTAGTCAATTTTGTCAATCTTTGCAAGGAACAAACATTTTGTTTTACGGAATTTATTGTATTCTTACTCTCTGTTTTGTTTCTCTGTCCTAATCTTTATTATCATTTTCCTTCTGCTACCTAGGGTAAATTTGCTCCTCTTTTTCTAGTTTCTTTATATATAAAATGATATTATTGTGTTGTGTTCTATCTTCCTTTTAAATATGAACATTTACAGTGATAAATTTCAAATTTTAAGCAAAATAAACAATATATTCTAAAACAACCAATAGGCCAAAGATAAAATTCAGAAAATGCTCAGAGTTAGAACTGATAAATGAATTCATCAACATGACACATGAAAAGATGCTCAATGTCACTGATCATCAGGGAAATTCATATCAAAACTACGAGACATTATCTCACATCTGTCTGAATGTCTAAAATCAAGAACACAAGAAACAATAGGTGAGGATGTGAAGATAAGGGGAACCTCTTGTATTTTGGTGAGAATACAAACCTGTGGAGCCAGTTGTGTTCCCTCAAAAAGTTAAAAATGAAACTGCCCTACGATCAAGCAATTGCACTACTAGGTATTTGCCCAAAGGATACAAAAATACTGATTCAAAGGGACACATGCACCCTGATGCTTCCAGCAGCATTGTTTATAACAGCCCAAGTGTTCATTGACTCATGAATGGATAAAGAAGTGGCATATATATTCACATTCATATTCATATTTATGTATTTCTCAGTTATAGAAAAAGAATGAAATCTTGCCAGTTGCAATGCCCTGGATGGAGCTAGAGAGTACTATGCTAAGTGAGATAAGTCAGAGAAAGACAAATACCATACAATTTCACTCATATGTGGAATTTAAGAAATAAAACAAACAAGCTAAAGGGAAAAAAGGGAGAGAGATAGGTAAATCAAGAAACAAACTCTTAACTATAGAGAGCAAAGTGATGGTTACCAGAAGAGAGGTGGGTGAGGAGGATGGGTGAAATACAGAATGAATATTAAGGAGTGCACTTGTCATGATGTGCACTGGACGATGTATGGAAGTGTTGGGTTACTGTGTTGTATACCTGAAACTAATACTACACTGTATATTAACTAACTGGAATTTAAATAAAAACTTAATAAATAAATTGAACAACACATTTCTTTTTAAAATTTTTTAAATTTATTTTAGAGAGAGAAAGCATGAGCTTTTACTTTTATTAATTGGCACAGAACATATGATACTCTCTGTCTTCATAAACATTGAATTCTGTTCCTTGACAGTTCTGTTCTTTAAGAACCTCGATGATCCCTCGTATAGCTACGTAGTTGCCAATTCTGCAGGAAGACTCCCTGAAACTTGATAGCTTAGCCCTCAGTCTCAATTACCTTTAATATTTATATTCATAATCAAATTATTTGTCTATAGGATGTACTGGACTTGGCTTGAAGATCTAAGAGAGACTGAAAGACAATGATTTCCAGTGACATAATTTGGGGGATTTTCTTTATCTTTCAAACTTGTATTGGTTTCATGGGGAATTCTTTGTTATTTACATTATATATGTACACATGTTTAATTTTTCCTCATAAGAAGAAGCCTGTAGATATGATTCTTGCCCACTTAACTTTGGCTAATGCTCTGACGCTCATATTCAGAGGGATTCCAAATATAATTACATCTTTTGGAATTAGAGTGGAGATGGGCGATACTGGATGTAAAACAGTGCTCTATATTCAGAGAGTTACCCGGAGTATTTCTCTGTGTACAACCGCCCTCCAGAGTACATTTCAGGCAGTGACTATTACTCCAAGTAGTCATAAATGGGCCTGGCTCAAATACAAAATCCCTGCATTCATTCAACCCTCCTTACTTTTCTTCTGGATGATCAACACGGCCATCTATTCTGTGGTCCTTTTACGAACTGTGGCCAACAGGAATATCACCGATGATAGACTTGGGTATCAGATTGCTTATTGTAAAAGCAGTGCACACGATGGCCAGATAGCATCAATATTTCTAAGTATGGTATTCATTCGAGATTTGTCCTTTCTCTCTCTGATGACATGTAGTAGCATCTACATGGTGAATATCCTGTACAGACATCACAAAGCAGCTCAGAATGTTCGCAGTACCATCCAGTCTTCACGCTCTCCTGAAAACAAGGCTACTCACGTTATTCTCATACTGGTGAGCTGCTTTGTTTTCTTTTACTGGACCAACACCTTTCTTACTGTTTATTTAGTTTATACAAGTAAGAAAAAGCAGCAACTGGAGAAATTTAATAACTTTTTTTCATCATGTTACCCAACTATCTGTTCTTTCTTTCTAATTAAAAATGAAAATAGAATTTCCAGAATAAATTTCATGAAACCCCCAAAAGGATTTTTCTCTTCTTAAAGAAAATTCATTGATCATAGGAACACTCTTTAAGCATTTTTTTTTACTAATTGCTATGATTGAAAATTCCAGGATAATACCGAAGGGAAGCAGTGAAAGCAGGCATCTTTGTCTTGATCTTTGTCTTGTGCTTGATCTTAGGAGGGGAGCTTTCAGTCTTTCAGGCACTATTTAGTATGGTGCTACTTTTGGTGTTTTCATATATGCCCTTATGCCCTTTCTCATGTTGAGGAAGTTACCCTCTATTCCTAGATTATTGAGGTTTTTTTTTTTTTTTTTTTAATCATGAAAGGATGTTGTTTTTTCCTCCCAAATGCACTGAAATGATGGTATGGATTTTCCCCTTATTCCATTAATGTGCTGTATTACAGTATTTGGTTTTATATGTTGAACCACCGTTGCATTCCTAGGATAAATTTCACTTGATCATAGTATGTCCTCCTTTTAATATGATACTGGATTTAGTTTGCTAGTATTTTGTTGGGGAATTATGCATTTATGTTCATAAGGGATTTTGTTCCCCCTCTTTTATTTTCCTTGTGATGCCTTTGTCTGGCTATGATATCAGTATAATGCTGACTTCATGGAATATGTTTAGGCACTGTTCCCTCCTATTCTTTGGAAGAATTTGAGAGGCATTAGGATAAATTTTTTATTGGAAATTCACTAGTTAAGCCACGTGATCCTGAGCTCTTTTGAAGGGAAAGGTTCTTGACTACTAATTTAAGCTCTTTATTTGTTTAGGGCTGCTTAGATTTATTTTCTATGTTTTCTTTTTTTAAAGATTTTATTTATTTATTATAGACATAGGGAGAGAGAGGCAGAGACACAGGCAGAGGGAGAGGCAGGCTCCATGCTGGAAGCCCGACGTGGGACTCGATCCTGGGACTCCAGGATGGCACCCTGGGCCAAAGGCAGGCGCCAAACCGCTGAGCCACCCAGGGATCCATATTTTCTATATTTTCTTGAGTGGGTTTGGTAAATTTTATGTTTTTAGGAATTTGTCAATTTCATCTAAGTTATCTAGTTTGTTGATATAAAACTGTTCATAATATTCTTACATAATATTTTTTTCTGTAAGATTGTTAGTCATGTGCCCACTTACTTTTCTGATTTTAGTGCTTTGAATCTTCCTTCTTTTTTTCTTAATCAATCCATCTAAGATTAGTCAATTTTGTCAATCTTTGCAAGGAACAAACATTTTGTTTTACGGAATTTATTGTATTCTTACTCTCTGTTTTGTTTCTCTGTCCTAATCTTTATTATCATTTTCCTTCTGCTACCTAGGGTAAATTTGCTCCTCTTTTTCTAGTTTCTTTATATATAAAATGATATTATTGTGTTGGATTCTATCTTCCTTTTAAATATGAACATTTACAGTGATAAATTTCAAATTTTAAGCAAAATAAACAATATATTCTAAAACAACCAATAGGCCAAAGATAAAATTCAGA
The DNA here is from genome assembly GCF_011100685.1 of Canis lupus familiaris. Classification (NCBI taxonomy): domain Eukaryota; kingdom Metazoa; phylum Chordata; class Mammalia; order Carnivora; family Canidae; genus Canis; species Canis lupus. The sequence continues at coordinate 39,879,191 of NC_049252.1, read as the reverse complement.
AAATGCTCAGAGTTAGAACTGATAAATGAATTCATCAACATGACACATGAAAAGATGCTCAATGTCACTGATCATCAGGGAAATTCATATCAAAACTACGAGACATTATCTCACATCTGTCTGAATGTCTAAAATCAAGAACACAAGAAATAATAGGTGAGGATGTGAAGATAAGGGGAACCTCTTGTATTTTGGTGAGAATACAAACCTGTGGAGCCAGTTGTGTTCCCTCAAAAAGTTAAAAATGAAACTGCCCTATGATCAAGCAATTGTACTACTAGGTATTTGCCCAAAGGATACAAAAATACTGATTCAAAGGGACACATGCACCCTGATGCTTCCAGCAGCATTGTTTATAACAGCCCAAGTGTTCATTGACTCATGAATGGATAAAGAAGTGGCATATATATTCACATTCATATTCATATTTATGTATTTCTCAGTTATAGAAAAAGAATGAAATCTTGCCAGTTGCAATGCCCTGGATGGAGCTAGAGAGTACTATGTGCTAAGTGAGATAAGTCAGAGAAAGACAAATACCATACAACTTCACTCATATGTGGAATTTAAGAAATAAAACAAACAAGCTAAAGGGAAAAAAGGGAGAGAGGTAGGTAAATCAAGAAACAAACTCTTAACTATAGAGAACAAAGTGATGGTTACCAGAAGAGAGGTGGGTGAGGAGGATGGGTGAAATACAGAATGAATATTAAGGAGTGCACTTGTCATGATGTGCACTGGATGATGTATGGAAGTGTTGGGTTACTGTGTTGTATACCTGAACCTAATACTACACTCTATATTAACTAACTGGAATTTAAATAAAAACTTAATAAATTGAACAACACATTTCTTTTTAAAAATTTTTAAATTTTTTTTAGAGAAAGCATGAGCTTTTACTTTTATTAATTGGCACAGAACATATGATACTCTCTGTCTTCATAAACATTCAATTCTGTTCCTTGACAGTTCTGTTTTTTAAGAACCTCGATGATCCCTCGTATAGCTACGTAGTTGCCAATTCTGCAGGAAGACTCCCTGAAACTTGATAGCTTAGCCCTCAGTCTCAATTACCTTTAATATTTATATTCATAATCAAATTATTTGTCTATAGGATGTACTGGACTTGGTTTGAAGATCTAAGAGAGACTGAAAGACAATGATTTCCAGTGACATAATTTGGGGGATTTTCTTTATCTTTCAAACTTGTATTGGTTTCATGGGGAATTCTTTGTTATTTACATTATATATGTACACATGTTTAATTTTTCCTCATAAGAAGAAGCCTGTAGATATGATTCTTGCCCACTTAACTTTGGCTAATGCTCTGACGCTCATATTCAGAGGGATTCCAAATATAATTACATCTTTTGGAATTAGAGTGGAGATGGGCGATACTGGATGTAAAACAGTGCTCTATATTCAGAGAGTTACCCGGAGTATTTCTCTGTGCACAACCGCCCTCCAGAGTACATTTCAGGCAGTGACTATTACTCCAAGTAGTCATAAATGGGCCTGGCTCAAATACAAAATCCCTGCATTCATTCAACCCTCCTTACTTTTCTTCTGGATGATCAACATGGCCATCTATTCTGTGGTCCTTTTACGAACTGTGGCCAACAGGAATATCACCGATGATAGACTTGGGTATCAGATTGCTTATTGTAAAAGCAGTGCACATGATGGCCAGATAGCATCAATATTTCTAAGTACGGTATTCATTCGAGATTTGTCCTTTCTCTCTCTGATGACATGTAGTAGCATCTACATGGTGAATATCCTTTACAGACATCACAAAGCAGCTCAGAATGTTCGCAGTACCATCCAGTCTTCACGCTCTCCTGAAAACAAGGCTACTCACGTTATTCTCATACTGGTGAGCTGTTTTGTTTTCTTTTACTGGACCAACACCTTTCTTACTGTTTATTTAGTTTATACAAGTAAGAACAAGCAGCAACTGGAGAAATTTAATAACTTTTTTTCATCATGTTACCCAACTATCTGTTCTTTCTTTCTAATTAAAAATGAAAATAGAGGGATCCCTGGGTGGCGCAGCGGTCTGGCGCCTGCCTTTGGCCCAGGGCGCGATCCTGGAGACCCGGGATCGAATCCCACGTCGGGCTCCCGGTGCATGGAGCCTGCTTCTCCCTCTGCCTGTGTCTCTGCCTCTCTCTCTCCCTGTGTGACTATCATAAATAAATAAAAAATTAAAAAAAAAAAATGAAAATAGAATTTCCAGAATAAATTTCATGAAACCCCCAAAAAGATTTTTCTCTTCTTAAAGAAAATTCATCGATCATAGGAACACTCTTTAGCATTCTTCTGCACCACAGGAGTCATTTGTATGAATATAGATTAACATGCTTATCGATGACATGAGTTACATTTATCGTCCCCATTGAACTGAGTTAACAATCCAAAGAACTGTAATTAAATTATTGTTTTCAAATGTTTACGAATTATTGTTTAAAATATTTAAAAAACATTTTAAAGATTAAATGTAAGGTTTAGATTATGATACCATGTATATAAGTTTTAAACTTTATAAAATAGCAACAGATATGTAATGTAGAATGTTTTATAATATCGGAAACATTATCATACAATTATAGAAATCAATAAACCTACAAAAGGGTAGTGGTTACTTCTTTGTGTAAGGTAACCTTAGCCCTAAGCAAAGTGATGAAATGTGTGTGCTTATTAAATTGTGCTCTGTACATTTTTTGTGTGTCATAAATATGTCATATTTAATTTTAAAATAGAATTATTAATATTCTCATAAATTCAGAAATGTGTTCAAATTTGCAATAATTTTTACCTACATTTAAGATGAAGAAGAAACACTAAGAAATAAACAAGATCTCAAAACACCAGAAATATTATTGTCCTGAGAACTGTTGAACATATAGACGACTTGAGGTTTGAATTGAAGATTGAAAGAAGAACGGGGCAGGGACACCTGGGTGACTCAGTTGGTGAAGCATCTGCCTTCGGCTCAGGTCATGAACGCAGGGTACTGGGACTGAGCCCTGCATGGGGCTGTGTGCTCAGTGGAAAGCCTGCTTCTCCCTCTCCCTCTGTCTCCCACTCTGTCCACTTGTGCTCCCTGTTTCAAGTAAACAAATAAAATCTTAAAAAAAAAAAAAAAGAAAGAAGGGGGCAAAAAGGCCAACACCCAAGAACTAGGTATCTCCCACACCAGAGAAAGTAAGGCAGCTTGTCACAATTACAGCTTATTACAAAGGGCTGCATGCTCAGCTTATGGCATAGTAGGATAATGCAGGTCAGATGGTTCTGGTATGTAGTTAGGACATAAGGTATAGATTCAGGTTTGGGCTTAGGGTCAAAGTCTGGGGTTAGGGGTTTGGGGTCAGGGTCAGAGTTAAGTTAAAACATAACTGGCTCTCTTCCTCTCCTCCATCTGCCTGGGCCCCCAGGGTGGACAGGACTTGCCCAGGGTCACATGTGAGTCCAGACTTGAGCTGAAGCATTGATTTTCTGCCCTTTGGTCCTCTAATAGAGGCTCTAATAGAAGAATGAAGTGTTTACCTGGTCACTTACTGTTTCAAATCCAACCCAACCCCAGTCAAGGGTTGTGGAGGGTGTCAGAGGTTATGTACTGTTCTTTCCACTGCCCCACCTGGGAAGAGTGCTCCTGGCCCCATTCTGCCCGGGTGGCTCCAGGGGCCAGCACAGCCCTGACCGGTGAGAGCACTCGGGGGACACGCATGGATTCATACAGGACTGTGTGCACGGGCCCAGCCGGCCCCATGTGCACCCTTCTCGCAGGCTGGTGCGGCCTTCCTGGCACCCTTCACTTGGATGCACTGCAGTTTGCTTATGGGTTCATGTATTGAAGGACATCCTGATCTCTTTAAGGTTTTAGCTAGGATGAATAGAGCTACCGCGCATACTCGCATGCTAGTTTTTGCATGGAAACAGTTTTTTCAAAACAATTGTCTAAATACTAGAAGTATGAATGTTGGGCCCTCAGGTGAGATTTATTTAGCCTTGGAAAAAACTGCGAAACTGTCTTCCAAAGCAACTGTATGCACATCCCCAGCATGAAGGAGCGTTCCTGTCATATACAACCCTCCAGCAACTGGGATCCTTTTTTTGGACTTTAGCATCTCTAAATGGTGTGTAGCACTATCTCGCTGCTGTTCACGTTGGTAACTTCCTAATGATAGAGGATGTAGACCATATTTTTGCAGGCTTATTTTTTATTGGTACATCTCTTTGTCCAGGTGTCTGCACAGATATTCACCCGTGGTTATACGGCTATGTTCTCATTGTGGACTTCTGAGAGTTTTTTGTAGAGATTGGATAAAAATCAAGTAGTTTGAATATCAGATGTGTGTTTTGCAAATATTTTCCCAGTTTGTGAGTTGTCTTTTAGTTTTCTGGGCAAAGTCTTTCACAGAGTAGAAGTTTTACCTTTATAAAGTTCACATTATGTATATATATATATATATATATATATATATATATATATTTTTTTTTTTTTTTTTTTTTTTTTTTGGATCAGTGTTTCGTGTTGTGTGTTAAAACGCACCACCAAACTCAAGGTCATGTAGATTTTCTTTTATGTTTTCTTTCTGATATTTTGATAGCTGTGTGTTTTAAATTTACGTACAACGTTCAGTGAGTTTTGCGGGACGTGGTGAGAGTTTGGTCCACATGTCACGTCGCGTCCCTGGGCTCCAGGTCACCGTCCGCCAGTGTCCTGGGGAAGCTGGGGTTGGGCTCCGCGTCGGGGAGACGTTTCCGCCGCTCACAGGCCTCGGCTGGAGCCTGGACGGATGCGGGGGCGGCCCTGGGCGCGGGGACGCCGCCTCCCGCTCGGCCTCCTGCAGCGCCTGCGCGTCCCGCAGGGGGCGCCCGAGCCCAGGCCCCGCCCGGGGGCGCGTGCGCAGTAGCCTCGTCCGCCTGCTGACTGGAGCCTGGGTGAGCGGGGAGGCTCGGGGAGGCCGTGGGGGGGCGTCCACGCTGACAGGGCCCGGCTCCTCAGGACCTGCGGGGAGGCTTACGGAGGACGTGAGCCGCGTCCACGCTGACAGAGGCCGGCTCCTCAGGACCCGCGGGGAGGCTCAGGGAGGCCGTGGGGCGGCGTCCACGCTGACAGGGCCCGGCTTCTCAGGACCCGCGGGGAGGCTCGGGGAGGACGTGAGCCGCGTCCACGCTGACAGAGGCCGGCTCCTCAGGACCCGCGGGGAGGCTCAGGGAGGACGTGAGCCGCGTCCACGCTGACAGGGCCCGGCTCCTCAGGACCCGTGGGGAGGCTTCCGGAGGACGTGAGCCGCGTCCACGCTGACAGAGGCCGGCTCCTCAGGACCCGCGGGGAGGCTCAGGGAGGACGTGAGCCGCGTCCACGCTGACAGAGGCCGGCTCCTCAGGACCCGCGGGGAGGCTCAGGGAGGACGTGGGGCCGCGTCCACGCTGACAGGGCCCGGCCTCCTCAGGACCCGCGGGGAGGCTTCCGGGGATGTGGGGCCGCGTCCACGCTGACAGGGAACCCGGCCTACTTAGGACCCCGCAGGAAGGCTTCAGGAGGACGTAGGGTTAGTGTTAGGGTTAGTTAGCGGTGTGGTTGGGGTTAGTGATAGGGTTAGGGGTTAAGGTTAGGGTTAGGGGTTAGGGTTAGAGTTAGGATTAGGGGTTCGGGGTTAGGGTCAGGGTTAGGGTTCAGATAAGGGTCAGGGTCAGGGTTTACGGTTAGGGGTTAGGGATAGGGGTTAGGGTGTTTAGGGTTAGTTTTACGGTTATAGTTAGAATCCGGCTTAGGCATATGGATTATGGACTAGGGGTTAGTGTTTGGTTTCGGTTACTGATAGGTCTGGTGTTAGGCTAGGTTAGGGTTAGGTTTACGATTAGGGTTAGGGTTTTTGTCTGTAACAGTAGAGATTGGATCTGGTCCTGTGCTTGACACTGGGACTCCCAGTAGCTTCAATGGGTTAGTTTTAAGTGTTCTAGTTATGTTTGGGGTTAGGGTATGTGCTTGGCATCCATCCATTCAGAAGCCTCTCCAGAGGATCAAATTCCAGGCCTCTGTTGAAGTGACAATAGCCATGGCAGGCGTCTCCTGAGCTAAGGAGGGGATTTGCGGCTCTAAGTACTCTTTATTTGGATTTTCAATTTCCTTTCTGTTTTTATCTCACTGTGCGCACCCGTTCTATCAATACTAACAATTGTCATCTTAAAGTTTTAATTGAATTCCCATTTGTTAACACAGGATAACATAGTTTCAGTGTACCACATAATGATTCAACCCTTGGCTACAACGCCTGGTACTCGTCACAGGTGCCCTCCGTCATCCCCATCCCCCATTTCTCTATCCACCCCCCCCCCATTCCTCTGGTATTTATTACTTTATTCTTGATGGTTAAGAGTGTGTTTCTTGGTTTGCTTCTCTCATTTTCCCCCACCCCTTTGCCAGTTTGATTGGTTTCTTAAAATCCACACGTGAACGCAATCGTATGGTATTTGTCTTTCTCTGACTGACTTAGTTCATTTAGCATCAGTCCTTTCCAGTTCTCCCATGTCGTTGTCAGTGACTTCATTCCATCCCTTCTGATGACCGAGTGACGTCGCAGTGACTGGATTTCCCCCATCGTCTGTGCCCACTCATCTGTCGGTGGACGCCTGGGCCTGGTCTGCCGTTCGGCTGCTGTTGATGACGCTGCTACAGACACTGGGCTGCGCGTCCCCCTTCGAATCTGTACTTCTGTATCCTCGGGGCAAATCCTCGCTGCGCAATTCCAGGATCATAGGGTCGCTCTACTTTTAACTTCTTGAGGCCCCTCCACACCGTCCTCCACAGTGGCCGCACCTGTTCGCATGCCCACCAGGCAGTTAAACATAGGTTTAGGGTTAGGGTTAGGTTAGGGTTGGGGTAGGGTTAGGGTTAGGGTTAGGGTTAGGGTTAGGGTAGGGTAGGGTTAGGGTAGGGTTTAGGGTTAGGGTTATGGTTAGGGTTAGGGTTAGGTAGGGTTAGGGTTAGGGTTAGGGGTTAGTTAGGTTAGGGTTAGGGTTAGGGGTTAGGGTTAGGTTTGGTTAGTTACGGTTTATGTTTTTCGGTTAGGGTTGTGTGTTCTTTGTTATGGTTAGTGGTTAGTGGTAGGTTAGTTGTTAGGGTTATGGTTATTGGTTTAGGGTTTCTGGTTAGGTTTTATTTTGTTTTCTTTTTTATCTTTTACGTGTTTTTTGTCTTTTTTTTTTTTTTTTTTATTTTTTTCTGTTTTCTTTTTTTTTTTATATTTTTCTGTTTTTTTAGTTTTATCTTTTTCTTTTTCTTTTCTTTTTTTTGTTGCTTTTTCTTTTTATTGCTTTTTATTTTTTCTCTTTTTTGTTTTATTTTTCTTTTTCTTTTTCTCTTTTCGTTTTTATCTGGGTTAGGGGTTAGGGGTTAGGGTTAGGGTTGGGGTTAGGGTTAGGGTTAGGGTTAGAGTTAGGGTTCGGGGTTAGGGTCAGGGTCAGGGTTCGGATCAGGGTCAGGGTCAGGGTCAGGGGTTACGGTTAGGGTTAGGGATTAGGGTTAGGGTTTTTAGGGTTAGTTTTACGGTTATAGTTAGAATCCGGGTTCGGTATATGGATTATGGACTAGGTTAGTGTTTGGTTTCCGTTACTGATGGGTCGGCTGTTAGCCTAGGTAGGGTTAGGTTTACCATTAGGGTTAGGGTTAGGGTTAGGGTTGGTTGGGTTGGGGTTTTGGGTGGGGTTAGGGTTAGGGTTTTGGGTTGGGGTCAGGGTCAGGGTCAGGGTTAAGGGGTTTAGGTTTTAGGGTTGGTTTTTAGGGTTAGGGTTAGGGTTATGGGGTTAGGGGTTAGGGGTTAGGGTTAGGGTTAGGGTTAGGGTTAGGTGGGTTCGGGTTATTTTGGGTTTGGGTTCGGGTTCGGGGTTCGGTGTTCGGGGTTGGGTTCGGGTTTCGGGGTTCGGGGTTGGGGTTCGGGTTCGGGTTCGGGGTTCGGGTTCGGTTCGGGGGTTCGGGTTCGGGTTCGGGTTCTGGGTTCGGGGTGTGGGGTTCGGTTCTTCGGGTTCGGGGTTCGGGTTCGGGGTTCGGGTTCGGTTTCGGGTTCGGGTTTTTCGTGGTTGGTTTCGGGTTTCGGGTTCGGGTTCGGGTTCGGGGTTTGTGGGTTCGTGGTTCGGGGTTCGGGTTCGTTTCTTCGGGGTTCGGGGTTCGGGGTTCGGGATTCTTCTTTCTGGTTCGTTGGGTTCGGGTTCGTGTGTTCGGGTTTCGTGTTTGTCTCGGTTCGGTTTGGTTTTCTGGTCCCGGGTGGGGTGTGTGTTTCGGGTTGTTGGGTTAGTTGCTGGTTCTGTGTTCGTGTTGGTCGGTTTGTTAGTTTGGTTCGTTGTTTCGTTTGGTTCTTTGGTTTCTTGGGTTCTTTTTTCGGGTGTTCTGGTTTTCTTGTTTCGTTGGTTATTTTTCGGGTGTTTTCGGGTTTCGTGTTGTTTCTATTTTGTTGTTAGTTTCTCTTTCTGTCTTTTTTCTGTTTTCTTTTTTTTTTTTTCTCTTTTCTTTTTTTTTTGTATTCCTTTCTTTGTGTTAGTTTCTTATTTTTTTCGCTTTTTTTTTGAGGGTTCGGGTTCGGTTGGGGTTGGGTTCGGGTTCGGGTTCCGGGTTTGGGTTCGGGCAGTTCGGGTTTCGGGGTTCGGGTTCGGGGTTCGGGGTTACGGGTTCGGGGTTCGGGGTTAGGGGTTTTTCCGGGGTTTGGGTTCGGTTCTGGGTTCGGTTCGGGTTCTAGGTTCGGGTTCGGGGTTAGCGGTCAGGGCGGTTCGGCTCAGGGTCAGGGTCAGGGTCAGGGTTACGGTTAGGGGTTGGGAAAGGGGTTAGGGTTTTTAGGGTTAGTTTTACGGTATAGTTAGAATCCGGGTTGGTATATGGATTATGGACTAGGGGTTAGTGTTTGGTTTCCGTTACTGATGGTCGGCTGTTAGCCTAGGTAGGGTTAGGTTATCATTGGGTTTAGGTTAGGTTAGTTAGGGTTAGGGTTGGGGGTTGGGGGCTGGGGTTAGGGGTTAGGGTTGGGGTTAGGGGTCAGGGGTCAGGGGTCAGGGTTAAGGGTTTAGGGTTTAGGGTTTAGGGTTAGGGTTTAGGGTCTAGGGGTTAGGGGTTAGGGGTTAGGGTTAGGGTTAGGGTTTAGGGTTTAGGGTTAGGGTTAGGGTTAGGGT